>NC_052499.1:59726568-59776395 GCF_016617805.1 Bactrocera tryoni
TTCCGACTTTTCCGAACCACTTTTGAGGTAATGTTGGTTTTGAAGCACGGAGGTCTCTGGGAATCGTGGCAATTCAACTTCATTTTTCATTCAACAGTTTGATGAAATAAGACTTTTCTTTTTTCAATAAAAGCCACGATTTTCCACGCTTTTACTTTTAAAACGTTTAAAAATAAATAAAATTGTTGTTGTTTGCTAACCCTATTAAAACTCAAAAAATTGTTAGTGAAAGTTATTTCATGAGATCCCAATTATATGGCGCTTAACAAGCCCACTTCTGCGTCCTTCCATTGAATTCGGTCAATCAGGTGTACTACTCTCGGATGCCAGCCAGTTGGACACCGGTTTATTACGATTGAAAAGCTCCGACCATTGTTCAGACTCATCAATTGACTGATATACAATATTTATATATATTTTTTCCCAAAGTTCCTATGTGAAGCAAAGGGCCTCAATAAAAAAATTATAATTTATTTTATTTAAAGCCAGGAAATTGATTTGTGAAATTGTGGGAAATTGGTTTGCGATTTCCTTGAGGACTCCAGCCTAATGATACGCTTGGGATGTTCTCTTATGGCTTGCGTTCCGGATTGTAATGTGGACAAGTTTTATCGCAGCCAAACTTACAATTGACTGTAGGTTTTATATTATTTTGTAATTTTACGAATGTCAGCTATTCTATCGATTTTTCGTTGGTACTCATATGATCCACTCAGAATTGAGCAAAGTAGAAACGGATGGTTGCTTCACCAGGCACAAAGTTCGGATAATACTCAACAAGCTACTCTTTGTGTCAGTGGCATATTCTTTAACAAAAAAAATTGCTATTAATGTTTTTTTCCAATTATCAAAGCTCAGTCCCTCAAAATTTTTTTACACACGAACCATTTGTCCGGCATTTATCAAATGTATGCACAAGTCGTTTGAAGGGTAAATACCCCAAATAACGGTAATGTGAATATTTATATATAAACGTATTTATGCCCTCTGTCCTCCGAAGGATGAATTATATGAGATGGATAACATACTAGGGTTTATATTTAAGTGATACTCTAAACCCCAAGCCCTATGAAGTAGTACGACCATTATATTATCAAATGGTGTAGAATGTCTTTGCTTACTGACCATTTGCCATCTAAACAATTTTGCATTAAAATAACATTTTGTATAAGTACTTCAAAGACGATAACAACAAGGCAAGAAAGACAGCCGAAACAACGACTATACAGATGGAGGTGAGAAAGGTTCAGGAGCGTAGAGTAGCGTAGGCGACGTCTACTGTGGTCCCTGCTGTTGAACAGAACTCTACCAGAACTCCTCCTCGCAGGCTCAACTAATCGGATTTGGAAGAGTCACAACCCGCTAGTACCGGGAGTGTTCGCAAGAGAAAAAGGAAGAGAGCAAGCATATTGCTCCTTCTGCTACCAGCTGAATATCCCGGATGACAAGATGTTCGAAGACGGAAGGCTATAAGTGCCTGCTTAAAGTGGTATCTAAGTCACCACCAGGAATGAAGAAATCTTGAGAAAGCTGAAAACGTTGTACGTAACAGGGGTAAAGCCAGCAGTGCCTCCCCTGCCTCTGAGGGGCGAAAAAGGGTCATTCCGTTCATACATAGCATGACGGTCTTCGTTCCCAGATATGCGGGCAAGTCATGATAGCTTGAAAACATAAATACCTCGGCCTGCCGAGTGGGCGACAGTATTACCAATTCTAAATGAAATCTAAACATCTGCGTAGACTATTCCGTCTGAACTATCGGTTCAGCTCGGCAATCATGAGACCTAAGACTACTGCGGACAGTCAAACATGTTGGTTGATGAGAAGACCACTCCCTCCGGCGCTAGTACAACCAATCAGGCTGCTACCGCTGATGCCATGGCGGGATGCCCTATTGAGAAGACAGGTGTGCAATAGGTGTTGCGCAGAAGGTTCCAGTTCTTCAGGGAACCGATTCTATAGTCGAGGCCAATGTGCCCAGGTGAACTTGCACCAGGCGGCGTTAACCTCGATTGTCATCGCGAACAGGTTCATATTGGTTAACCTGGGCATCTTTCTAATTCAGAAGTCATGGGTCCACAAAGGGAAAGTCAAAAGCCTCAAGTCGGAACGATAACACAAGATTTGGACGTTGTACAGGCCAAGACCAACACACAGAATGGGACAACATGATCTGCAACGCACGGGGTGAGTCGCTATACCAACTTATTACTAGTAGTAATTTAAGTATTGAGATTGTTGGTTGTGAACTCAAGTTCGTTATAAGCAATAGGATAAAGGTGCTAGACATCAGTTTGGGTAACGAACTCTCGCAATGGAGGATGTCATTAGAGCCCACCATGTCACATGTAGTAAAAGTCAAGCAACTCCTTCCCAGACATATTCTAAAAAACACAGTTTGGCTTGCCTTTTGGGTGCGCTGGGGAAGAATGTTAGTAGCGAGTGGTAGCGAGTGGTAGCTAGACAGAAGTGCTATAGCATTAGGACCGGAAAGCAGATTGTGGAAACCGGTTCTAGACCCATATACCATTAAGCAAAGTCGTTCAGAATGATCCGAAGAACATATCCCGCTTACACGATTTGTCCGTTTTTCGGCTCCATGTAAATTAATCCGCTCTAATATGCATGTAAGTAGATTTGCTCGTGTAATCATTTACTGTTCAATTCCCACAGCAATTGTTGTTCTATTACTAATTACAACATTAATAATGTATCATATCACCTTTGATTCTATAATCATTTTCAGTTAGTTTTATTGTTTTTCTAAATTCTTGCAGTTGGAGGTGTTGTTGCCATTATAACTTCTAACGACAACTGCAATTTTTTGAAGACAATAAAAATATAAATAAATTTAAAAGTACCTATGTAGATGCATACATCCATATTTACATACATATTTACATAGCACATATGGTATTTAACTACAGCTGTTTAGGATGTTTTTTTTTTACTCGTAATTTAGCTAAAGGTCGGACATCGTACTACAGTAGCGATGCTTGAATGAAATTACATTTTATATGCATATCGTTTTATTGTTGTTTGTTGTCATCATCGTCAGCTTTTTCACATTGTTGTTGTTGCTTTTCGGTATTGTCGCTGCAACTCGCACTGCTATTGTTGCATTGGCTCCGGCTATTATTGTCACCAGCAACCGGAATGGACCAAAAAGAAAAATAAAAATAAATATTTTTAACGACCACTTGTTGTTGTTGCTACCTACACATTCGTTCACCTTACTTCTCGTTGTTGCTGTTGCAGTTGTTGAGAATAAATTGGCGACTTTTGTTTTCCGTTCGACGGTGTCGCTTTGTGTTGTTGTTGGCCATTTTGTTTATTGAATGGTAATTATGACAGCAGCAACTGCAAACGCTAATGGATGTTGTTGTTAGAACAACATCAGCAAACATTATTTGTAGGTACATTTAGCCAACATTTTTATGGTGATTTTTTTCTCACTTTATTTCATTGTTATGGCGTACGAGGGTAGCGCGACAAGTCTGTGGTTTTATGAATTTTCCCACGCAGAGACATCAAAGCCACGCGGCTTATGTCCGTTAACAGTTGTTGTCATCATAACAAGGTCGATAATCGATTTGCGATGAATTTCCCTGTAAAAGCTGATTGTTTAACAAAATTCGTTAAGAATATATCGAAAGAGTGGCGGGAATCGATTGTTATGTCATTCTCAAAGCCATCGGGTCCATATACTTCGATTAACATGTTAAAAACAACAATAAAAAGTTTCTTCCAGATAAGGTTTCTCACATTTGGACTGGTTAATAAAGAAATACTATTGAATATCGAAACTGAAGTTATCCTTGGTATCTAATCCAAGGGGCTAACTTTAAATTATCGAATCACCTAAAATAACTAATTATATAATGAAATGTTGCTATAGAGATAATAGTTTTGTTATCCGAAAATAATCGAGTAAGACATAGGGTTATATTTATATCTAAATGATCACTAACTGTCTATCTGCCAGAACTAAACACTAATTTAAGATATAAAACTGTAATTTGGCACAAGGGATCGCAGTAGCAAGGGGCACCTGAGGGCTAAAAATTAAAAAAAAGTAGTGTGGCTCCGTATCTAAGAACTTTAATGTACATACATATCTACTTAACCGTTAAGAACCACTTAAAGTGAGATAAATCAAAGAATAAATACTCGAGAGGCATAAAATTTTGCGCTTGGGTTGATACAGGAAGACCTTATTGGAGCCGGATTCGACAATGTACGATGTGAGTGATCCACATTTCGATGAAAAACCATATTTCTGCACTTAGAATAGGCCTATTCGTTTCCGTTTTCCGTAAGGAAACTATTTACTAAAATTAATTAAAAAGATTTTCGAGCATTCAGTTGACTTTACCGGCAAGTGTGCGAGCTAAAATTCAGAGAGCGTGTTTTTTCTAATAACGGTGTATCTTTGTGAATAAAATGATAAAATCGGATGAAAACTAGCTCTCGACCCCATATACTATAACTTACAAACCTCATGCATCTGAAGGTATTTTCCTGGCTTTGATTCGGGCAAGTTGCAAAAGTATAAAACGTTGGATTACGCCCCAACATAGCCCTTCCTTTTGCTTGTTCTTGGAAGTCAAATTAATTGAAATGTAGTCACTTGAATAGCTCACAATTAGAGTCTTTCGTTGAAAATTTTCAACTCATGAAACGAAAATATTTAAGAGGTGAAAGAAATTGTGCTCGAAGGTCATCATACGAAAATATGTAATATATTTCTCTAAGGAAGATCGGGTCGCAAAAAAGATATTTTCCTCTGAAAGATAAGGAACAGTCATCGCTTAATTCAGCCCTCAATGACTTGTCACTATATCGAGTACTCATAACAGAGAGCTCGCTATTAGTGGATTGAGATTATGGGAATCATTCATTCATATTATTTCCCCTAACCCAAGCTTCACATATCTAAGGCTAAGTTCTTTCATTTAAAACTCTAAAAGGTGGTCTTAGCAATTCTTAAGATTTAGTATACAGGCTATCATATCACAAGTATATAGTAGGTATTTCAAGGAACTTGTTCAATATATATGATTAAATGTATACAAAATTTATTATATTATAAGTTTTGTTTTTATTTTAATAATATAAAACAACGAATATATAAATTTAAATATTATAAATATTATAGTTTTATTTAAAAATAAAATGTTAACAAGCGGGGCGGAAAGACTACAATGCCGTATATGATTTGACGCTGCTCGTGATCGAATTTCCGCGCATCGATATCAAAAAGTAGAAAATCGCGGTAGAATCGTGTAGGTATCGATGCGGCAGTGTCTATGCGAGACTTGGTAGCGAATGTCAATGCGTGAATGCTGCTGTGCGGCCTGTCAAGATCGAATTGTTGACGTGCAAAAAGGTATGTGGATACGCGACGAGTGTCTGACGAATTGTGTTCGCTATCCTTTTTCCCATCCTTTTTGTTGAGTGGGTTGATTGATATAGAAGTATGGTGAGCTGTGTTGAGTGGTATTGTATTATTAGTGTGGTGGCCGCCTGCTGGGTGATGTTCACAATTGTGGTGTGATATAGAGTCATCAGCTGTGGTGAATTAGCTGTCTTATTAGTGTGTGTCAGTTTTTTCGGGTAAAGTGGGTGGATGCTTAACTCATTTAAACAATATATACCCGAAAAATATGAAAGAGCTATGATTGATTTCGCGAATCTCAAAGTTCCACAACTACATTACGTCTTCGGTAATTCACTGAGTTTTCAAGCCGAACTCGTTTAAAGTACCGGCCAAAACTCATCAATTACAAGCAAGCCGTTCGTGCTGCGTGCTTGTTCCCTTTTTGTAGCTGTTGTAGCTACCGCTAGCGTTTAGCTCACAACTGTTTTTTTTTTCTATCTGTTGTTTTTGTTTTACTCTTTTTGCATCAATATGCTTTTTGACATTGTGAGAATATTTTCAAATTGGCTATAAATTTCGTAGTTTGTCGTCGGCGGTAATTGTGTCGCGAAATTATGAAAGTGTTTGTATTCGCCGGTGTTCGTTGTTTGGAGCGCGTTGCCTCGTGTGTTGTTGCTCATTGGCTGTTGCATTTGTAGGGTCATTGCTGCTGCTATTGACATAGAATCGGCAAATGATTCATGGCTCCGCTCAGCTGGCAAATGGTGTTGGGAATAAATCAACATTTTTTGTTTTTGTGTTGTCGCATTTTATTTAATTGATGTGCTATAGCTGATACATAATTAAATAGCTGTGGAACAGATAAAACTATTTGTAGAATTTTAGCGATTAGTTGTTCCAAAATAGTTGTCTCTCTGGAAGATATAGTGAGACTATTTTAAAAATGCGATATTGATAGCACTGTGAACTCAGACCTACAGATAGTCTCTTCTTTTCCTAGAAGTTTTGTTAAGGCTACGAGAAGCTTTTGATCCTAATTGATTTATACGATACTGTTTCGACTATAATGTTCCGACAAATTCACAACTCTTCTGAAGAAAGTTACTTGAAGCTACTGTGTAATCTTACCTTATAAAAGAGAGATATTAAACTCTTTTAATTTTGCATGGTTTGTTAACGGATAGATTCTACTGATTAACAAAAAATGTATGGTTAATGACCGTCTTATATTATATAACCTTATAATAATGCATGACACTATGACTATAATATAAGGTTGTCAAATGTTGTCCGTTTTTTGCTCTTTATTCAATGCTTTATAAAAAGTGTTATGGTGATCGGATTTAGTTCAAATATGCACCGTTTCGTTCGATAATGTGTTTCCATCTAGACGGCAACTTCGTAGAAGCCCCCTTATTTGCGAAGAGCTCGGACAGCCACTTTTTACAAGCCTCTTTTGAGTTCAACTTTACATCAACCAGAGCGTTTGCCATGGACAGGAACAGGTGGTAATCACTTGGCGCTTTTTCCGGGCTATATGGTGGATGCGATAAAACCTTCCATCCGAGCTCCCACAGCTTCAGACGAGTCATCAACGAAGCGTTGTCCTGATGGAACACTATACCCTTCCTGTTGGTCAATCCTGGACGCTTCTGGTCGATCGCCTCCTTCAAGCGGTCCAGTTGTTCGCAGTAGGTGGTAGAATTAACCGTCTGGCCATATGGGCGCAGCTCATAGTGGGTGACTTCCTTCCAATCTCACCAAATACACAGCAAAATCTTCCTGGCCGTCAATCCTGGCCTGGTCACTGTTTGGGACGATTCACTGGCCTTCGACCACGACCGTTTTCGCTTGACATTGTCGTATGTGATCCATTTTTTTTGCGGCAGTCACTTCAAAAATAGGCCATATCGCAGGCGTTGATTAGGTCCAGAAGGTTTTTTGCGTCAAATCATGCGGCACCCAAACATCAAGCTTTTTTGTGTATCCAGCCTTCTGCAGATGATTTAAAATGCTTTGGCGACTAACTCGCATCTTCTGGGCGATGTCACGAGATGCCACATGCCGGTCTAACTCGATGTTTTCCATGATTTGATCGGCATTCGTCGTCACAGATCTTCTGCCGACTGGCTTATCCAAAAATGTATTAATGAATTTTGCTGAATGACATTTTGTGAAAAGGGAGCTTCTCATTGGCTGGTCTCTGTTGATACATACGGTAAAGGCATGTATCCAATTTTAGCAAGTTTATGTCGTGTTTTGCCGTCTTATACTTATTTCAAATAGAGAAAAAGAGAAATATGTGCTTTATACCATAAACCTGCTTCAACCTACGATTCAAATGCTTCAGAGGGTCTACAGTTACAATTTAAAGTTCTGAGAAAGCTTTTCTAACCACAAGGGCGGTGTGAATTCAGAACAAAGTGCACAGAGAGTTACAGAGTAACAAATTATGTATATGTATGTATGTATTTGATGAAAACTCTTTAGAATGGAGTACTGGGTTGTTAAAACATGATATAATTAACCTTAATTTAGAGGCGATGTTTGTCATTACAAGTCAAAAATCACAGAGCGCAATAGCAGGACATTAAGATATATTTATCTTATATACCGAAAGAGTGTTAAAGCATCCTTTTATCAAAACTCACATACACCTAGAACTCAATTTTAATGGTAAGACGAATGCTACTGACTTTTGTGAACTCAATTGCTTCATTACAATGATGAACCCTCCTTTTAACTCGTTAAAACCATGCGGTACCTTGCCTTTGAATTCATATAACTTAAAAAACAAAACACAAAAAATTTTACCGTCTACAATATCACATTTTTAATTGAATGTTAAACAAATATTTACCAAAAACGAAATGCCAAACCGAACTTCACACTTTGTTGGCTTAAAGAAAGTTCGGACATCAAGTGCCAAAGCAAACCGCACGCTGAGAAACCAAACAAAACAAAGAAAATAAAACAAATATGTGTTGAACAAAAACAAAAAATTGTTACAAAAAAATTACATTAGCCAACATATTTACAAAAACAATAAATTAGAGATGCTTTAAAGATGGGCAGCGATGAGCACGCCGGAACCAAGCCGCCAAAGTGTTTGTGGAAAAAAGCATGCCTCAGCAACAATTTTCGAAAGATTGAAGTATTTGCATTGGACCAACACGAGGCAGCTGGAAACCAAGCAGACGCTAAGACCAAGTGTTAAAAGCCAAACAATGAGACGGGGTGGAGTTGTGTACACAGAAAGGGCGCAGAGTCGTTGCTGTCCGTTGTAACAATCGGCTTTGTGCAAGTGTAAGTTATTGAAGACCGCGCTAGTGATGGATTGCACGAGCCAACGCCAACAACAATACAACGATATCGAACTGTCAAAACAACTGGACAGAAAGGCATGTGCTTTACAACAATGGAAAACACAAAGAACAAAGAAAACAAAACAAAGAAATTGTATTGAAGTAAAGATATTGTCGATCTCTCCGACTAAAGATCGAACGCTACTTAATAAAACTAATCCGATAAGAGTTGTCCAATAAGTACTTAGCCGACCAAAGAAAAGAAAAATTTGAAAAAATAGATATTTATTTCTCAATGCAGTGTTCTTTTAGCTTAATCCATCAGAAGATGCTTTAATTTTTTTAACCTGCATGAAAAAAATGTTTTCTGGAGTTCTGCAAAGTGATCTCCTTAGCTGCGGTAAACCTTTTAATCGATTCCAATTTCTGCCCGGTGACCAACTTTTTTGAGTTCAGAAACAAAAATTGGAATTGCCACGGAACCAGGTTTGGGAAATGTCTAGTTTCTAGCAGTTCGATGTAGATGTAAGCCCGTGCATTTTCGTAGTAAAAGAACAGTTCGACACCGAATCGATTCCATCATTATATATAATTCACAGTTTGTGGATCTCAGAAAACAGTGATCATCATCTTTTCGTCTGATAATACAGTCTTTGTCTTCTTCAGAACAGATCCGACGCGAAAAGTTTCGACCATTCCTTGGAGCCACTTAATGAAGCTACGCAAATACTCCTTCGAATTGTGCTTAAACAGGGTGAAGTAGCGCTTGGGAACCGGAGTGAGAAAGGATATTCGCCATTGCGACAGCCTTTTCATTCCCAATATTTTATGCAAGATGTGATCGACACGGTGTTTAAGATACTTACTACCTTAATTATCGGTAGGCGGTATGCCAATGCGAGATTATTTACTCTTGTCACCACACGGTTGTACTCCGCGTATAGCATCCAAGCGTTCTGTGATTGTACTGCGCGATTTCCCTTCTAAAACATGTATCGAGTCATCGATCGATCGACATTTTTCCTTTTTTCTACAATCCGCGCTGCCAACACAACACTGCAAGGCCGATTTGTGTACCCGGGTATGTAAGCAGTAGTAAACAGTGAGAGTGGCGCCGTGTGGTAAGCTCAAGCACTTATCGGACTTCCCTTGTATTTTAATCGAGTTCACAAAAATTCAACGAGCACAAACTATAAAAAACACGAATGAATTATTCGAAAACTTGAGGCCACTAAAATATGAAGTCGCAAGACGCAACAAATTCGTAAATGAGTGTGCGAAATTTTACTCGTAAACTCAAAATCTTAGTGTTGCCGATATGATGATGCAATGTCAGAAGGTACATACATATGTATGTAAGTGAGTAGGTAATATGCTGCAGAAGTAATGTAATACATACACGGATAATATGTTGATTATGCTTTGGTGCATCAAAATGTTGCAAAGTACAACGAATCATTTTTAGTTATGTGCAAAAAATTTAAGCACAACCCAAAAGAGACGGCGGCAAGAAAGATTGAGTTTATGAATACCGGTGATACAGTTGGTGCTTCTGTTTTAAAAATTTGTTCCAAGATCGCATCTACCTTTCGAACAACGTATCATTATTATTTCGAACCTCTTACTTATAAAAGGTCTCTTGGTTCGACTTGAAAAGTGTAGAACCAACACCAGCATATTTTTCTGTCAAACTTCGATTATTTCCAAAATGAATAGTGCTGTAGGGACGAGGGTGTACTCCGATGATCTTGATATCTTTCTTCATCCGTCTACCAAACTCAGTTAGTATCCTCACCAAGCAGAAGTACTACTCATAGAGAAAGTGTGGAGTTCTACTAAAAAATTAAGGGCGGATAAAGAAAGCTATCATATACCCCACAGAGAGCCAGACGGCATTGCTAGCCATTGTGGTCGCCAAAGATTTAATTCCAGTGTGGTCAAAAATGTGGGAAGTCTTTAAGCACTAGCGTAATCAACTCCTCTTGTCCTTAATTTTGGCACCCGGTTGTAGAACATTTCAGCAACGCAAACGCAGACGAGTTGGCCAAGTCAGCAGCCTCTATATATGAACGAATGTGTGGCGGAGACAATATCGTATCCGCTTGGAAAGATTATAATTTGAACCATAGCTCAGAACCTTTTATATGTCCATTCTACCAAAACATGTATCACCTTTCTGCTGTTTGGCCTCACCCGTCGAATAATGGACCTCCAGGTAGGATGCAAGAGTTATTGGCAATACTAGACTTATAGCTCGTCTCCTAAAGAATTAACCGCTTTTAGTAATAATACAAAGTTGGAGAAAGTTTAGTATTAGAGTCTTCACATCTGCAAGAGTTAGCAATGCTTGTGAACTGAAGCCTGCAACAACAGCGGCGGGCGTTTGCGTTTGGGCGGCGGGACCGGGCGTGGGATCGAGGTGCAAAGCGTTCTTCTGCCTGAATCTGTTGGCTCCAAACTAAGCTCTACGCCTGAACGGGTCCATTTCCTTTGGACTGCGTCAATCCCACATTATCCCATGTAAATAAGCGTGTGAGCCTGCTTAAGCATCGGAAATGCATTGTTGTAATATTTAAGTGTGTACGTGCAGTTTGTGTTAATGCGATGTGAACACTTTGTGGCAAGTACCCACAAACAGACAATTCTTATTTGTTCCCGTTGCACATTTTTATTGCACTTTTCTATGCCTTGCTATTATTATTGTTGTTGTTTGGTTTTTGTTTTCGTTGATGAGTTCATAAAGTGCAAATATAATTGGTAAATAACATAACCAAATGACCGTTAATTACACAAAATACGCCGTTGCAAGGTGAAGCACAGTCGGCTGAGGCGAGGCGGCAACGGCCACACCAATGAAGGTTGGCTGGCTGCTCCGCTTGGCCCGATCAGCTTGGTTGGTTGTGCTTGCTGGCCGGTAATGAGCTTGCTCATTTGGTGCTTAATAAAATGTCCAGCAATATTGAAATGCAAAATCTCAAATGAGAAATGTCTACTGAAATGGATAACTTAACTACACGCTGGAATACTTATTCAATTGACGCCTACTTGGAGCGGCTTGTTTGGGTTTTGAGAAGCGTAAAGTTTTGGGTGTGAATGTTGAATAGCTAAGTGGCCGGTTCTCACGGTATTTTAAGACACTTGCGTAGGTAAATTCTCTTTGTTTTTGTTTTAAAAGTGTTAAGTATTATTGAATAAAGTAATTAGTGATGAAAGCTTAAATATAAACACTTGAAATTCGAAGCAAGTGTAATAAGCTCCGCCAAGATATCTAAATTTTTACTCAAATTAAGGCTTATGTGAACAGATGGACTGCGGAATATCAGTAAACTTAGTTTTTTCGCAAATATATACAAATTTATATAGTTTTAGGTTTAAAATTTGACATACAAGTTAACGATAGCCTCCGCATAGAAACCTTACCCTAACTGTAAATAAAATTGAATCTTTGCACTTTGCAATTACATTGTGTCATAAATTAGAAATTTAATTAACGTTTTTGATTACTTAAGAATTCGATATGCTTTTTCCGTTCTGACTCCAAAAATCCATTATTATCAAAACAATATCGCTCGCCCTCACAAGAAGGCATAACAATAACAATCGTAAAGAAAACAGAACGCTTAACGTTCTGCTGGAATTTGCTGTCGCAGCTAAAATTGTAATTAACTCTTTGTTCTGGATCCAATCAAGCTGATGCTTACACTTCAGCTTTAACTTTAAGTAAATAAAACCAAAATGTATATATATTAGTATTTCTGAAATAAAGAATTGATTTGTATCTTGCAATCCACTAGAACCACACGTGTTCTCATTTCATCCGCGCGTTCGCGGATATAAAATATATATTTTTTTCAAAATTCCCTCGTCGCGGGAATTAATTGGCGCCCAACGTGGGGCACGAAGTTAAAAGTGCCTACTATAGTAATAAAATAAAAAGTGAAGTAAAAATTATACAAAAATTGTCTTGTAAAGAAATAATGTAGCACGAATTCAATAAAAGTGCCTACAAAAAGTGAAGAAAAGTAAAAAGTGAAGTAAAAATTATATAAAAATTGTCTTGTAAAGAAATAATCTAGCACGAAGTTAAAAGTGCCTACTAAAGTGAAGAAAAGTAAAAAGTGAAGTAAAAATTATATACAAAATTGTCCTTTAAAGAATTAGTTTAGCACGAATTCAAAAAAGTGCCTAATAAATTTAACACGAAGACAAAAGTGCCTACTAAAGTGAAGAAAAGTAAAATATTAGTGATTACTAAAGTAAAAAACAAGAAAAAACATAATTACACAAATTTTTGAAAAGCTATTTGTGCCTACCAAAGATTTAGAAGGAAAATGACTAAAATATAAAAGACTGTAATAAAGTGAGTGAGAACAAGCAACAAAGTGACAATCAAAGGATAATAAAAACAAGAAATTAAAAAAAAAAAAAAAAAAACAATTTTTTTAAATAATTTATTAGAAAAATAACAGTGACTCAAATTAGAAAAGTACAAATATTTTATAAAATCAATAAGAACAGCGGCAACAATTGCATCATCAACAACTTATAAGAAATGTAACCAAAAAATTGTTAACAGCAGCAGCAGCAACCATAAAGGAAGCAACGTTAACACCAGCATCATTTAACGAGAGAGCTAACAAGGGAATATATTTGTAAGTTTAAAACTAGAATATACTATATATTAAGAAATGGGCAATAGCCCAAGTATTAAATATAAAAAACTTTTGTACTGCAATTTTTGTAAGGGCGAACACGATATTAGGAAATGTCCTAAACTCAAAAAATAAAAAAAACTAAAGACTATAACCAATGGTTTGTACAACCAATAAACTACATAACTAAAAGCTGCGATTCACCACCCAAGGGACCCTCCAGAGATTCACCACCCAAGGGACCCTCCAGTAAAAAGATAATTCAACCAAAAATTTGTTTTAATAAAAACAATAATTAAAGGCTCGACCAGCCATATAACAAAAATATATTGAAACCGCGATTCACCACCGCAAGGGGGACCCTCCGGTTTATAACAAAAGCTTAATTCTGCGACTCTGAACTCCAGACCCTCCAGAATAAAAAAGCATCTCTTCCTAGAAGGGATTAAATTACCCAAAAAAAAAAAAAAAATAAAAAAAAACAGAAACTTAAAAACAGACAAAATGGCTAACGGTGACGCTTTGACCGTAGACCTCATAACGCGCCTTATTGCTGACAGCAATATAGCATTACGTGAGGAAGTAGAGCAATTACGCTCACAAATAATAGTCAATACCACTAGTGCAACTGATTTTTTAACACAGACGATTGACGACAATATAGCCTGTCAGGAATCTTTAGACATAGTTAAATCCGTACCAGAATTTACTGGTAGAATAAATTCATATGTTAGTTGGAGAGAGGAGGCAGCGCTTAACGCTATGAGCCTATACGTAAGGGGCAGTAGAAAATACTTCGCTGCACTCACCATACTCAGGAATAAAATAACACATGATGCAAATGATGCATTAACAAACCACGGAACAGTTCTAAATTTCGATGCAATTCTATCTCGCTTAGATTTTGCATATGCGGACAAAACGTCCCATGGGGCTATATACATAATTGAACAAGAATTAACATCTTAAAGGCAGGGTGCAATGTCGGTTGTAGAATATTACAACCTCGTCAATAAAAAATTGACACTATTAATAAACAAAACTATCATGACACATGGAAATAACGCAGACTTAACCAAAGAACTAAACAAAAAGAATAGGGAACACGCCCTACGAATTTTTATAACAGGATTAAATACCCCACTAAGAGACATAATATTTTCTTTAAATCCACAAGATTTACCAGACGCGCTAGCAAAAGCTCAGGAACTAGAATCTAACAACCAAAGAGCCCGGTTTGCTCAAAACTTCACGTATGATAGAAACAGGGTGAAGTCAACATACACAAACAATAACTTAAGGTTTCCTCAAAGGAACAACGCTCTCAATAATAATACAAATTATAATTTTCCAAAACCAACTCCTATGGATATAGATCCATCTGTATCCAGAATTTACAATAGAGATCTTAATATGAGGGGCAACAAAGCACCAACAATTTTTACCAACAACAGAGAAATAACAATTTTAATCAAAATGTAAAACCTATGCAAACAAATGCAAACTTCCAGGCCAATAGGGGCAAAATCAGGAAGCACATGGGGTAAAGCGGCATAGAGAAAGTAATAACAGCTTTCGCCCGCAAGAGAAAAGAGCCAGAGAATTAATAATATGAACGAGAGCCATTTTTTAGGCGAAGAGGGGACGAACTCCCCTATCTCAAATTACACGACTCAAAATTAAATAAAACTTAAAAGCTCTAGTTGATACAGGAGCAACCTCATGCTACATTAAGCCTGGGGTTTATAATAATAAAAACGAATTAGCCATTTATAAGCGTTCTAAAAACGTTAATGGCTATTCCATAATCAAATTTTACCACTTAATTACCTTATTTGGAGTCGAAGAAATTTTCTATGAAATAGAGGGATTAGAATCGGATCTCCTTTTGGGATACAATTTCCTTAAAAATATTGAGGCACTAATCGATGTGTCCAATGGGAAAATTAATTATAGGGTAAAAAATAATTTGGAAAATGAAAATAAAAGTATGAATATTTATTTTGAAAATAAAACTAAGGAAAAAGAAGTTTCCAAAAAACCAGCCGACGGAAATACCGGCAAATATAAAAAAATAAATACTGTGGAGCAGAAAAGCTCTACAACGCCAGCCGATGATAATACCGGCAAATTAAATAATAAATATATTGTGGAACAAAGAAGCTCTACACCGCCAGCCGAAGATTTTACCGGCAATATTATACTAAAAAGATTTATTTTGGGACAAAAAGATCCTAAAACGCCAGCTGACGATTTATACCAGCCTAATGAAAGATGTAATTATAAAGAAAATATTGTGGAACAAAAAAGTTCTACAAAGCCAGCCGAAGATTTTACCGGCAATATTTTATTTAAAAAAATTATTTTGGGACAAAAATGTCCTAAAACGCCCGCCGAAGTTCTTACCGGCAAAATAAAACAAAAAATAATGGTGAAAAATCAAATAAAAATATAAAAATACCAAATTTAAACTACTTGGGAGAAGAAAATCCTAGGACGCCAGTCGAAGATAATGCCGACAATAAAATCAAAAAATATACTCCAAAAAAAGGTAGTACTAATATTTTAAAAATAAATAATTTCCATATTACCGATGAATATAATTTCGAAAAAATTAACTGAGTCTTCAAACACATGCAAGCTTCCCATTTGACCCGGGAGAAATAATTTATGAAAATATGATACGATAAAGAAATAAACTAAATCCTAGATACAAGAAACAACAAGTTAAGGAAAATTTAGAGAATAAAATAATAATTAATAATAGAAATAGAATTATTCATAAAGATAATATAAAATCATAATTATTATAGGTTTCCAAAATGATCATTTTAATTTGACTGCACTAATCAGCTCAGCAACCGCTGATGTTATAGATTACACCCGACAAGACTACGTACTTATCGAAAATGGAGATGTTTCCATTTATGAGGAATACGGGGACTTCATTTCACATTACTAATTTATCTTATTTTGAAAACATAATAGCAGACGAAAATAGAAATTTTTACAGTAACAATGAACAAAATCACGACAGCTTAGGAATTATTACACAGGAAACAGAATCAGAAACTTTGATAATTAAAACTTTATTGGAACAATTAAAACAAACCAATTATAGGCAAAAAAGGGGTATAAATGAATTAGGAACACTTTGGAAATGGATAGCTGGTACACCAGACCATGACGACTTTGTAAAAATTAATAACAAATTGGACGAACTAGTAGTAAATAACAATAAACAATATACAACAAATTCAGAAATTTTTTAAAATAATAACAGAATTAACTGACACAGTTAATAATATTAAAGGTGATACCATAAATAGGAAAATAAAAAAGAAAACGAAATCAATATGTTATACATGAACTGCGTAAAAATTTAATAAATACAATAACCTTTGGTAAAATTGGAATTTTAAATCCAACAATTTTACACTTTGATGAACTAAAAAACATAACATACTACCAACACGGTATAATGACAATAACAGATTTAATGGACATTTCTAAATTCAAAATAGCCCAAAAGGAGACATAATTATAATTTATATAAAATACCCTAAAATAGAACTAACATGTGTAAGTACTATGATGTAAGAGCCATAGCTCAATTAGATGGTAAGCTTATTATTGACCAGAACATAATATACTGTAATAATAAATTTTTCAATATTCAGAATTGTAAAACAGAAATTTCAAAAACCTACTGTAAACTAAATAAAAAAGCACATGTTTGTCAGAAATTTTAAACAAAAACCAAGGAAAATGTAATAAATTAAAAGAAAAAAACCTACAAATTGAAGAAATTAAATCAGGAGCGATATTAGTTTCAGGAAAAATATTGTAGATAATCAAACATTAAATGGAACATATCTAATAACATTTGAAAATTATACAGTAATAAATAATCAATCTTATGAAACATTGAAGTAAAAATGTGGAATTATTTTAAAAATAACCATATAAACAATTTTGAAATTTTAGAATATTTTGAAACAACCAACAAACTGTTAAAATTAGATAATATAAATATTTTAACAGAACGGAACAAGAACATAACAGTCCATTCATATTTTTGGTACATAATTTTAATTTTGGGAATCATTTTCATAACTTACTTATTACTAAAATTAAAAAATCCTCATGAAATTCCCAGACCAATCCAAAATACGCAATTTCAAGAAATCACTTATAATGCTCTTTTGGACCAAATATATAAATTAACTCAAAATAATAGTGAATCGGGGACGATTCATTTTAGGAAGGGGAGTTAACGATAGCCTCCGCATAGAAACCTTACCCTAACTGTAAATAAAATTGAATCTTTGCACTTTGCAATTACATTGTGTCATAAATTAGAAATATAATTAACGTTTTTGATTACTTAGAATTCGATATGCTTTTTCCGTTCTGACTCCAAAAATCCATTATTATCAAAACAATATCGCTCGCCCTCACAAGAAGGCATAACAATAACAATCGTAAAGAAAACAGAACGCTTAACGTTCTGCTGGAATTTGCTGTCGCAGCTAAAATTGTAATTAACTCTTTGTTCTGGATCCAATCAAGCTGATGCTTACACTTCAGCTTTAACTTTTAAGTAAATAAAACCAAATTGTATATATATTAGTATTTCTGAAATAAAGAATTGATTTGTATCTTGCAATCCACTAGAACCACACGTGTTCTCATTTCATCCGCGCGTTCGCGGATATAAAATATATATTTTTTTCAAAATTCCCTCGTCGCGGGAATTAATTTACATATATTATTACCTAAAACAATAGTTGAATTTAAAATGAAATTTCTCAGATCGGATCACCCACCTAATGACTATTTCTTGTAAATTTATCTATAAAACTATGAAGTATCACTTTTCTTATGCAATACTCTAGTAAAAAGCACTTAATGCAATTATGCTTCAAAATTTGGAATATACAAGGTGAGTTCGAAAGTAAACAGGACTTAAAAAAAAACAGAATAAATATTTTTTTCGACAAAAACAATTTATTGGATCTCCCTCTGCTTCAATACAGCTTTTTGCACAGTCCAAAAGCATGTCGAACGAGTGTTTTAGCTCGTTGGCCGGTATGGCCGCCAGTATGGCGGTGCAAGCCTTTTGAATGGCCTCTACGTCTGCATAACGCTTTCCTTTCATGGGCAAATGCATTTTTCCGAAAAGGAAAAAGTCGCACGGTGCCATATCAGGTGATTGCGGGGAGTGGTTAATGGTTAAAATGTGATTTTCGGTCAAATAATCGGTCATAATGATGTCCTTCGGATATTGGATTCTGAGCAATTTTTGGTCGTCAGTCAATTTGTGCGGAACAAACTGTGCACACACCTTTTGTAAGCCCAAATGTTCGGTCAAAATGCGATAAATCGATATTTTGGAGATGTTCAATTCCGTTTCCATGAATTTCAATGGTGATTTTGGCTGGCGACAGTGTTACTGTCAATGGAGAGTGGTATAGATCGATGATAAATGACAACATCTGATTCCAACGAGCGGGACTAGGTGCCTACAGTACGTGTAACAACCGAAATATTGGGAGAAAAGTTTGAAAATTTGATTATTTCAATGAATTGAAACTTTGAATGGCTTGCAAGAAGTTGTGATTTAACATCATTAGATTACTTTTTGTAGTTTATTTACAAGAAAGTCGTGGAGGCCTTTTGAACGATGTTATATTCAGCACTTAATTGTATCGATTGTCCCTCACATTAAGTAAAAAACATAACAGTTTTGTTCATCTAACGGTTGCATGTATCATTTAAAACTAATAGAGATAGATATAGGGTTACATATACATACATATATAAATGAACAGGATGACGAGAAAAGTTGAAATCCGGTTGACTGTCTGTCTGTCCGTCCGTCCATCCGTTCAAGCTGTAACTTGAGTAATATTGTAGATGTCTTGATGAAACTTGGACGAAAACACTCCAGCTCTGAAAATATTCGACGCAGTACCCGCCGGGGGAAGCAGAGGAAGAGGAAGACCTCCACTCCGTTGGAAGTACCAAGTGGAGAAGGACCTGGCTTCATTTGGAGTATTCAATTGGCGCCACGTATCGAAAAGAAGAAACGACTGGCGCGCTGTTGTTAACTCGGATGAAACCGCGTAATCGATTTCTAGGCCAGTAAAGAAGAAGAACATGAAACTTGGCACTGCCACGCCCACAAAATGCCATTAAAGGAAAAACTATAAAGTGCCATAACTGAGCACCAAATTAACATATCGAACTGTAATTTGTCACAGAGGATTGTAGTAGCAGTGGACACCTGTGGGCACACAATTTTAAAATAGTAGGCATGGCGCCCACCCTTTAATAAGTTTTAGAAACATATCTCCAAAAATATAAATATATATATAACAACCAAAAATTATAAAATAGGGTTACCAGATGTACTTATTTTATTAGTACGCGTACTGATTTTTAGACCCCCGTACTGATGTACTGATTTTTCAATGAAGTGTACTGATTTTCGGCGCAAACGCCTTTTTTCGCAAATTTATCCAATCTTATTGGATACACACACGCGCACATTCGATAAACGCACCGAACGATTTTTAAATCGGACGAAAAGAGACAAAATATATCGATCGTTATCGAGACTTTCGATACTGTTATTCACAGCCACCACCATTGTCAACAACGTTTATAATTCTTTCAAATTAATCGTGTTTTCGTTTAATTTACATACTTGTCGAACGAAAACGGATGTGAATGAAATTATATTGCAAGCTCCAGTTTTCAAACTTTTGGAATTCGTCGAGGTTATAAATATCGGTATGTACAGAAATGAAATATGATTTGAAATTATTTCGAAAATTAAATTAATTTTACAGATAATATTTAGAGTACTTGTAGTTATCAATGGCAACTGAAGCAAAAAGGAGAAGAAGAAGAAATTATGCTTTTACGTCCGCTTACTTTGTAATGGGCAAAACCGAGCAAGAAGTGAAGTGTGAACGATGCTGGCAGATAATTAATTCTACCTATTTGAGACGCTAGAATTTGTGATCTATCTGTAGCCTGCTCCTTTTCTTTTTACTTTTTTTTTTTGCTTTTTTGATGGAGACGTACTGATTTTTCGCTGGACCGATCTGGTAGCCCTATTATAAGAACTCGTAAGAAAAACCCGCCCACTCCCAACATAATAGTAATGTTAAAAACTACTAAAAGCGCGATAAATTAATACCTAAATACATATACCACAGATATTCAATTTTACGATCGAGATGGGGCATAAATGGAGCCGGGGTCAAGATTGGAAGATCGGCGTGGCACCGCCCTCCTTTAGGTGAAATCACATATCTCGAAACCCTCGACCGAGTTCAACCAAAATTGATACCTCCATTTTTATGTTACAACCTGGTCGAAGTCGAACTACAGCCATGCCTACTTCCCGTAAAAAAATTTTAAGTTCCATTTGAAAATTTTACATTCTGGAAAACTAATCAAGTATGAATTAATATATCAAGATAAAACTTTACATTAATTGTGCACTTGAGGTTTGCCACCTTACGGCTAAAAATTGCTCAAATCGAACCGAAACTGTTCGAACCTTAGGTATTGAATATGTGAGACTAACATACAATTGAAATTCAGAAAGAATCCTTTCGTGATAATAGTATGTCTGTGTGTCAAAAATGATTTAAATCGAGTCAACACTTCCCTTTTGAACTTACAGGTGACAGTATACCGCATATATCAGTCAATATGTATGTAATTTGTCTCAGTAAAATGGAGGAAGCGTATTTTAGTCATAACAGTATATCTCTGTGCCTAAAATAAATAAATGTGAACTAAAACTTGACCTAGCCCCTATATAACTAATATCAGGATTTTCCAACATCCGGCTGTCTTTACTCTTTATGTGGTTTTTTAGTATGTGGCACGTTAATTGTAAGTGGTATTGAAGAATGTGGATAAAATCTCGTCCATACTACCCCAACTCCCATATACAGCTCATAATGACTTTGGTTTTTCCAACAAATCTTATGCCGAATAAGGATACAGTCAGCAAAATTCGTATTCATACACCCTATTTTTTCAGTAAAAATATAAATTTTCAAGCCAATTTTGAAAGGAAAAACTAGATTTGGATGAAAAATTACAGCAGAACGCGAAATGTATTGATTTTTATATAAAAGTAAAAAATATTTCCATAAAAACTAGAAGTATAATATTAACAAACGCAAAAATCGTATTCATACATCCTAAACTGAAACATATAATCAATAGCATAAATTAAAATTAGTATTTAGTGGGATATCTTCTTTGTTTAATAACTGTGTGCAATTGATTTCGTTGCATTTATTTCACCAAATTTTTTTGTTAGTTTTGGAGATATCTTCTTCCACTCCTGCTTCTTTTAGTTGTTTCTCATTCCTAATATTGTAATTTTTCAACCCTTTTTTAACGATAGACCATAAATTTTCAATAGGGTTTATATCTGGGCTTTGCGGTGGTGTTTTTAAGTAAAATGGACAATTGTACAAGATCCAAAGACGAGTATCAAGCGCAGTATGTTTGGGGTAATTATCTTGTTGAAACAGGTATCGACCCCCCAATCCAAGTTTATCTGCACTTTGATTCAAATTTGCTTTTAAAATATCAATGTTGGCATTCATTATTCCTGTGATGGGGACAAGATTTCCTACTCCAGCTGCAGCAAAACATCCCCAGAACATGACGGAACCTCCACCGTGCTTAAATGTGGGCAAAAGGTTTATGCAATGAAGACGTTTATTTTTCTCGCGCTATACTTTTACCCTTCCATCACTATATTTAATATTAAATTTGGATTCATCTGTGAATATTACACGTCTCCAGAATCGAAAATCTTTATTTTTGTACAATCTGGCAAATCTTAAACGCTTCATTCTGTTCGTTGCATTTATGTAAGGTTTTCTTGCAGCGGATCTGCTCCTTATTTTTCGTTTTCGAAGAGTGTTACGAACGGTCTGCGCTGTTACAGTCACGCCTTGGAATTCAGTTAACATTTTTGCTAACTTTGGTGTCGAAATTGTTGGATCTTTACGTACCTCTCTCACTAAAAATGACACATTTGTGCGTGAAAGTTTGTTTTTACATTCATTTCGGCGCCTTTTTTTCACTGTTTTATACTTTTTAAATGTACTAATTATATACTGAACTGTTGCATGGCTTCGGTTTATTACTTTTCCAATTTCCCGTAAAGATTTTCCGTTTTGATGCAAATTTAAAGCCAATTGTCGAATATCATTTGGAACTTCCGAACCTTTTCTGCCCATTTTAGAAACACACTTTCTCGTTGACGATCAAATTCAAAATGATGCATAATTTATGACAAAAGAATAGGGCCTATATTTCATGGAACTGAAATATTTGATCTAGCTAACCATAATTTCTACGAATAGTGAGTTTGCAGACTATCGTTTTGTGTATGAATACGAATTTTGCATTCACGCCAACTGAATTTTTCGAATTACTGGAAAATCTTTACTAGGAATGTAAAACAGTTATATTCTATTGCTTCATATTTGCTTAAGTACAATTGACGTATAAATTCAGATTTTTAGTTTTGATAATTTAATAGAAAAAAAATATTTTACATGTAAAAATGGGGTGTATGAATATGAATTTTGCTGACTGTATATACGCGTTTACTTGTCAACAAATAGGTGTACAGCGCGTGAGAAAGGTGAAAATTCACGTAAAGACATACAAAAGCGCAGAGAATATTCGGCACTTCGATGTTGTCATGCATATGTAGATACAATAATGTTTGTTTGTTTGTTTGTTTGGGTGTGCAAATTGTTGTAAAGATTTAAAAATTTCAAATGCTGACTAGCTATTTGGTTACGAAATTTATGCTTTGAAGTTGGATACTCATTTGATTATAAATCGTGGTTTAAAGGATGTAAGACATGTAAATTTCGAAAGTACATGCCCTTGCTTTTGCAGTGTTCTCTGAGGAATATTATATAACTCAATTTCCTTAATTTTGTATACCTACTCGTATGTGAAACGTTTTAGTATTTTCAGCTTGAGGGAGAGATTGAAAACTTTCTAAGCCCCTAATCAATTATTTAGAAGCACTACAAATATTTATATTAATTTAATATGCGGTCACGCATCGAAAATCAAAAAAATTCTGAAAGGGAGCAACTGCATGGATCATGGCCTGTATCACAATGAGTTTAAGGCTATCGGTCAGCTGCGGTTCATTATTAGTGGCCAAGCAATAGCAGTTGTGTTTCTGTAGCCAAAAGTAAACTTTAATAAGTATTTCTGCTATGAAAAAACTGATTAAAAGCCTGAAGACTTGTAAGGCTATTTGTTTGTTTCAAGGCTTCAAAACGCATACACCAAATGATACACCAACAACACAAACGTTGTTGATATCACTCCCAGTTAACGTTGGTCTACTACTTATTTATATCAAGTTATTCATAATTGGATAAGAATTTTTATACTGGTCCGAAACTCATCATATGCATTTTGTATTCCACACTCCAAAGGCGTCTAAATGGTTTTTTCCTTGGAAATGTACCCTTTGAAGTTTTATGCATTTGAAATTATGTATCACATTTACACCAAGTCGTATGAGCAACACGGAATGTGCATAACACTTGTATGAATCTGCTTTCGATCATATGACTACATTCAAAAGCAAAATGGAAAGAGGCTAATTTTCTAAAACACTGCTGAAAAAAAGTGTCGTTTAAAATGCCTGTGCCAATTGCTGTGGGACAACGACATTTCCTTCTCCATGTCTACTTGTCACTTAATCGACTTAACATTGCTGCACAAGTATGGTTATTAACTTAATTGAAATCTTATTAAGTCTAGCAAACCACCAAATATACTCATTAATTAAAGCAATTAAAGTACGAGCCTACTACATAAGTTTAATTAAACGGGCTTTAAGTAGTTGGTATTTAACTTAATTACATCACTTCGTATCTTGTGCTCTATTAAATAGTTTGAGTTTTCTAATTTATTCAGACTACCATTCGACTTAATGATAGAAGATTGGCTGTGAAACATTTTCCAGTGTAATTAGCGTTTGCAGGAAGCTACTCGAAATGAAACTTTGCTTGAACTGACTATTGGGAGTTTGGAATTTTTTAAGTAGGAAAATTCTTCGATTATCGAGGTGTGGTGTATTTCGAATTTCTTTCGACCGATCAAACTATCAACAAAGAATACTATGATAACCAAGTTGCATGAAATTATCTTTAAATTTTTTAATACTGCAGCGACTTTTCCCTGTTCTCAAATCTCAATGGAATTCTTGCTGAAAAAAATTATCGGCTATACTATCTGATTCAATGTACGCCCATAAGAGGTCCTATAGGTAAAGTTATTGAAAACTTAAGTTACATAGTGTTAACTGATGTACAAGTATGTTCATCTATGACCGCTCTATTAAATAATAAAACAGGTTTTTTATACCCTGAAGAGAATATATTAGGTTTGCCACGAAGTTTTTAAACCTCAAACAAAATCTCGGAGATGCTATAAAATATTTATGTGTAGAAATGATCAGCATTATGAGCAGAGTCGATTTAGCCATGTCCGTATACGTGTCAGTATGTCTTTACTCGAACTAGCCTCAACGACTAGCTGAATTCTCCGAACCCGGTTATACCTGAAATGAACATCTTATAAAAATTGCATGTAAGTACCAACGTTTCTACCTTTATATCGCCTCCACCGTAGATTTTGTAAAAACTCTGTAAAATTTTGTTAAAAACTGCAACTTCTATACTGAAGATGATGGTGACGTAAAGCATTAACAGGCAAGCAGACAATTATCTCTATTGCTCAGATTGATCTTATTTAGAGGAGGTAGGAGTCATATATATAATTCTAAAACTCATGCATTCATGATTGCATTTTTAATAAAGTAAATTAAATAACATGAAGATTGTATGTATGTTTCTCAATCGTCCAATTGTCCCTACTTCACTCATTATTAAACCGAACAAAAATTCAATTCCGTTCTGTTAAAAATTAGCAATGTTTCGAACTATATCCTATTTTATGTAGTCTTGTTTTTATGTAAACATATACGTATAATAAAAATAATAATAATAATGATTTACAAAACAAGTATATATAACATGTAAGCAATCACATTTGAATGCAAGAGATTGTCACAATTTTATTCTTCATATCTGTGTATTTCGTGCAATGAGTATAGTTTTATAATGAAAACTATAAAATTCAAATATACCAATTTTAACGTGCTATTGGATTTCAAATGAAACGTTTTAACTAGTAAACATTGGCGATATCCTCAATATATACAGACAAAATATTGACAGACATTACTTCCCATGCACTTTTCAACTGCGTAATTTCCACATTCATTGCAGCCGTTACTAATATAATGATTTTGTTGTAATTTTGACCACAATGTAACCGCAAATATTATAACTTCAATTTATTTACGAGCGGTAACGAATTAAATTCGAAATATTGCTGCATTAATTAATAATTGGTAACAACTCTGCATTCACATCATGTAAATATAAATACAGATAGTAATGTGTACAATTATATGCAAATTGTAAAATGAAAGCATGTTTGTAAAATTTTGGAACTCTTTTCATATTACATTGTGAAATTTGCACGGAATATTGACTTAATTAGATTCATAAAAATATTTCAAACGAAATATTTCAAATTAATAGCGCAAGCCTTAATTTATAATTCAAACAATGTTTAATTAAAGTGACAATATTTGATGATTCCTGAGTTGTAATACACTTTTTGCAGCTGATCACTATTTTACTTAGTCACAAAGTAAATTCAATCCGTTTTAATTTCATTATGCCCTTCACAATTGAATATTTTAAAGCAGAATTTGTACAGCATATTTATATATTAATTTCGATCGATTAGTTTGCATGACATCTATAAAACTACAGTGGTCCGATATCAGCGGATAAATAAGCAGCTTCTGTGGAGACAAGGACGTGTGCATTCTTTAGTTCGATATCTTCGAGTATATAAAGACGTACTGACAGACGGACAGGCATACGGACATGGCTAAATCGACTCTGCTCATAATGCTGATCATTTCCATACATAGATATTATATAGCATCTTCGATATTTTTTTGCGAGTTAAAAACTTCGTGGCAAACTTAATATTATCTGTTCAGGGTATAAAAAATCTGTTTTATTATTTAACAGAGCGGTCATTGATGAACATATGTGTAGACCGCTATAATACTATATTACAACTTTTCAATAACTTTACTTAGAGGACCGCTTATGGGAGTACATTGAATTTGCTATTATTGCCGATCATTTTTTGCAGTACGGATTCTCTTGAGATTTGATAACAGGGAAAAGTCGTAAATTAATTAGGTCGGGTTAACTCCAATTTTTTCAAAATTTCAATTCTATTTAGTGCTTAGTCTTTCTACGTTTTCGATTGATGACCGTTATTCCCAATTAACTTGTACCAACGTTTTTTCCAATCCTCGAAACAGCTGTTAAACTCAATTTCTGGAGTAGCCATAAATTTTCGTAGCGATTCACGTTCAATAGCTTTAATTGATTTAAAATGGCTCCGACGGAGCGGTTGTAGTGCTGAATATCAAATCATCAGGTGATTATGGCGAATATGGGTTGTAAATTTGGCGAAAAACTCAGAAAGAATCAATTCAGAATACGACGGTGCATTAGTTTGGTGTAAAAACAAAAGGTTGTAGGTCCATAATTCCGGTGAAAGCTTCGCGCAAACGATGCATAACACCCAAATAGTATTCTTTGTTGCCAGCTTGACCGGTCGGAAGGATTTTGGAATGCATCACACCTCGATAATCGAAGAAAACTCTCAACAAAACCATGATTATTGGCCTGCTTTGACATAACCTCTTAATTTAAATTAAAAAGTCTTACTATTTTTTGCCCATGCAGAAGATTATGTGCGCTCCTAATATCCCAACATATATAAATTGAAATACTCCCGTTATAAGCCAGTATATACAAATTGATATCGTCACACTCATGAATCATCATTACTTTACTGGTTGCGCGGGTACAAAAGAACGCCACGCTGAAAGCCCGAACTGGTTATGACCCATGACAACGGAGATGCAACTAAACATTTAATGCCTCGCAGCAACTTCAGTTACAAAGCGGATTTACTGTTATTGTTATAGCCCAGAAAACACGCGCATTAAAATGAGATATTGTTCAAGTGGCAAGCGACGACATCGATGACTGGAGTGCCTCTAGTAATAGCGATCATACGGCAGCTTGCAGGCAATGGCGGCACAACAATGGCTGCCTCAGCATCTCCGCCGGCAAAAGTGTCACGCTAACACACTGAATGGCCAGATTGTTGCGGAAACGACGCTTTTATTTGTTTACCGCAATGAGGTATCAAAGACAGCAGTGAATTTGCTTAAGGCTGCAAAGCTGTGAGTCTGTGTAACAGATGTATCAAGCAACAGTAACCACAACGCACGGAAGTGTGAACAATAGCAGGAACAACCATTGACAGTTAGAAATTATGCTTTGATAAGGCAATCGAAGTTTGCATAACAAACTCGGGCTAGTTTGCTTATGAACGCTTTCTGTACATTCAATAATAAAATTGTTTAGCGAAAAGTTTAAAACGAAATAATGGTTTACACTATTAATAAAAGCATTAGCCATAAAAATAAATCCGTATCAAAATTTGCCCTTCATAATATCGAGCTTTTAAAAATAATTTATCTATTAACGGAATATTACTATTGCAATTGACGGAAATAAAGGATTCAAGAAGACAATAATCCCTATTTTAGGAAAGGGTAAGCATGCACATGGGCTGAGCTCTTCCTAAATAATAAGCACTTTTAAATAAGTTCGCTCAAGTTCAAAACTGTGAAGTACTAACTCGGTGCCAAACTCCATAGTAAGTGTACCTTAATGAGCATCTATATGCTCCCTTTTAAGGCTAAAATATTGTCATTCATATTAAACAATTGAAATAATATATTATCAGTGGCAGATTCAAAGGGCGGAAATGGGGATTGCACCCGAACTTAGCCCTTCCTTCCTTGTTTTTGAATAAGTTCTCGCGTGAGAAGTCTATTCATCTAAACATCGGTTGAAAATTTTCAAAACTTCTAATATGAGATCGCTAATATCAAATTAATCAGCCTGATTCGAAGTGATCTCGAGAGCTCGGTTCGGTCATACTAACATACAAATGCTAACTTCTATAACATCGACTTAAAGTGTTATACACAGAAAGACTTATTTTTTTTTAATGGATATACTCCTATCATCTTAAATGGGTTTCGAAGAATCTCATTAGTTACCTTCTTATACAATAAAGAAAGAAACATAAGATCATGTATGGATGACATTAAAACTTTCCGTTTATAAATTGAATACATCATCCACTTTTGAAAAAACTTTCAAATATATATGTAGACTCGCACCTGCCTGGGAATGGCCAAAAATTTTTCCGAATAACAGATATTGGACTTACAATACTGCTATGTATACATTTTTCAAATAAATATTTATCGATTGATTTATCTTACCTCTTACCGATTCGAATATTTTTATATTTATCTAAGTTATGTAAAAATAGTGAAATCCCAGCATATTCATAAGACGTGTAATCATTTCTTATACTTATCAATTATTTCAGAATATGGTCTGGCCAGTACCAAATGCTAGCATAAAAAAGACTTTGAGTCCCATAAACTCAAGCACTTTGATTATATATGTACTATAAAATAATATTGTCAAGTATGTTTTAGTCAATTCAGGCCTAAATTATTAATTAAGTAGTTAAACCATAATGAAAGACACCGGTTTTTTCTTTTTGTACAGGTAAATCGAAAAAAATGCTAGAATACTATATAATTAACAGTAGAGATTGTTCCAAGTATACGAGGCCCCATCTGTGACAGAGTAATCATAAATAAAGCAGAAACCACCCACTTCAACATGTTCAGGCTTCGAAGCCATTAATAGAAAATTTAATCGAAATTGTGGTTTTCTTAGAAATAAGCTTAAGCAATTCTTTTTTGTGTGTGTGACTAGCATGAGCAATAGTTCTAAAATCAATTTAGTTGACACCGCAAATAAAATATAACGGAAGCAATTAATTTCATGGAATTAGGAAGTGCGCCTTTAAGAAAATGGATGACAGATGAATTGATAAAAAGGAAGAGATTAACAAATAACCGCTCACAATCGGCATTTATCAATTGATTGGATGGTAAATTTAGAAATCAAGGATAGCTGTATGCAAACGAAATTCACTGCTATTATCATAAATTGGCAGATTGGGTTGTGAGAAACCTTTGGTGGCAAATGGATTCGGAAATTGTATATTTTTTCTACAAGCGGGAAATTTTTTGCTGGACAATATTTACATATATATAAAATTCCTTTGATGTATTTTTATACTCTTGCAACCTGTTGCTACAGAGTATTATAGTTTTGTTCACCTAACGGTAGTATGTATCTGTGTAAAACTAATCAAGATATATATAAGGATATATATATATATATAAATGAACCGGATGACGAAAAAAGTTGGAATCTGGTTGACTGTCTGTCTGTTCGTCCGTCCGCCCCTGCAAGCTGTAACTTAACTGAAAATTCAGATATCTTGCTGAAACTGGTATGCGCGTTTCTCGTAAATCGGACTACAACCACGCCTACTTCATATCTAACAAAATTTTAAATTCAACTTTATTCTTTCTGCGCTTAGAATGATAATAAGCAGATGAAAACATAACCTAAAACCAATATAACTAACAGGTCTTGTATCTGTACCTAGAGGGCACAGAAAAGGAAGTGCCTTTATTCTTGCAAATGCATGAGTATGAAATATTCGGTTAATTTAACTCTTCCTTACTTCAATATTCTTTAAATATACGAAGGTGTTCCAATAAGTATCAGACGAAGAGTTGATACACCGATACGTAAGTTGTCTCTCAAAGACAAGCCCGGGTCATCGCTATACTAAATTTTCATAGAACTTGACTCTATGTAAAATTTTCTTTATTCCGAGACTCAAATTGAACTCGTGAAACAGAAGTAACGGTCCATTATAAACATTGCTAATGTTTTAAAGCCAGTCAATTCCTTCAAACAAGAGAAACCACTTATTCACAGTTCTGCATATCCAATCACGCTTTATTTTAATTTGTCAAATCGAAAAGCAATCATTGCCTTAAGTGTCTGCTGCATATTGAAATAAGCGCAGCAAATACTTCCATATAATTGGATAGCTTTTGCTGTCTAACTTTCATAATCGAATTCTATTTCATTCATAGTTTACAAAAGAAAGCAAAAAATAATAAAAAACGCTAATTTCAGCTGCACCGAAGATAATATAACCTTCAGAGGTGCATTCCTTTAAGTAACTATAATTTTGTATCGAAGATATATGGAGATTATATTATTACCTTCGAAAATAATCTATATCAAATTTCGTGAAAATATATCGTCAAATGTGAACGTTTTCCATACAAGAACTTGATTTCGATCGTTCAGTTTGTATGGCAGCCACATGTTACAGCGATCCGATATCGGCAATTCCGACAAATGAGCAGCTTCTTGAAAAGAATATGACGTTTTCAAAATTTCAAAACTATATCTTAAAAATTGAGGGACTAAGTAGTTCGTATATATACGAGGGCTGCTATATATATTCTGGCCTAGGGCAACACTAAGTGTTGCCAGGTGCAATCTGATATTTCCATTGGAAAGTTTGACATTTTTTAGCATAACATCACTTAGAACGTTTTGTCATTTAATCGTGATCTGTTTTATTTACAGGGAATTAAAAAATTCATCTCGGCCAAAAAATGGAATTAACTCGTGGACATTTTCGTACGATCATTTTTCACAACTTTCGATGTGGATTATCACGACAAAAGTGCATCGATGAACAAAAATCTTTGCATGGCTATAAAGCACCATCCTATAGCACTGTGAAAAGCTAGTACAACGAATTCAATCGTGGCCGACGCTCGCTCAAATACGAATTCCGTGAAGGTCGTCCAAAAACAGCCGTTGTGCCAGAAATCATCGATACCGTACGTGAACTGATAATGCAAGACCGTCATGTAACAGATCTTCAGATAGAGGCATGCCTATGCATTTCTCCCACCAGCATACATTCGATATTGCATGAACACCTGGCCGTAAAAAAGGTTTGTTTTCGTTGGATCCCGCATAATTTGACAATCGCTCAAAAAAAAGCTCGTGTGGATTGGTGTAAAGAAATGCTGGAAAAATACAATCGCGGTGCTTCAAAAGATGTTTATAAGATCGTCACAGGTGACGAATCATGGATCTATGCGTATGAGCCCGAAACAAAACAGCAATCGACAAAGAAAAAAAAATAATAAAAAAAAAAAAACATTTTCGTTGATAAATATGCCTATTTACATTATTAGGCCAGAAATATATATAGCAACCTACGTATACATACATATATATATGGTTGCCTATGATTCAGCCCTTTTAAATTCTTGAAAGCTTTTTCCTAATTTGTTTGTTTAACTGCTACATTGCTGTTCGATCAGCTGTTGCTGCGGCTAATTTACTTATTGCTTTATAACGTTTGTCATCGGTGACTGTTTTGTTATCGTACTAGAATTAGATTTTACAATGGTGTTGAAGTTTCATTATTTGTTGCTGCTGCTGCCGATTGCTGCTTCGGAGTGTTAATGTCTTTGCAGTTTTCCGTCACATAGCCATAATTTCGATATTCAGGCTCTCCTAAGTTACCCACAATTTCCAAATTAGTAGTCTATTAACATCTTTAGTTTAGGTTATACCTTTGGATATATTTTAAATCATATTTTAATTCTTTTTAATGAAGTATAACTCATATTTAGCATATTACTACTACTTGGTTAGATCGGTGGATAGTAGCAGCTTACTTACAAAGCTCTACAAGATTTTTCGTAATAGTAAGAATTATTTGTGAACATTTTTAGCTTTTTTTTATAGCCTTCGGAATATCAAAACAGAGCAAATTTATTGTTTAGAATGAAATTAATCATCGTAGCAAACTTCTGAACGGCGGCTTTGATGTGTGCAAGGAGAAGATAAATCCGTCTACTATATCGCCTTAGTACTTCAGTTATACCTAGATTCCTAAGCAATAGCAAATATCAAACTTTATATTTTCAGCGAAGAAAGTTACTCACACAATCAAAATCTTTTCAGATCTTTTGGGGTAACACCAGTAAATATCACACAGCTAAGAGAATACTACTATATGAGCTGAGTGTTTAGATGTATTGTATAAATAAAAGAATACAAGAGGTTCAAAAGCTAAAAATTCATGTATACGAATTATCCCAGAAGAATCCAGCTCTTGTCAATAAATATCGTTTTGCTTCTTGGACATTGTCATTGATTGCTAGCTTATACTTGCTATCCTAAAATAATGTCAAGTGCCTTTAAAAGTATTTTTTACGGCGGCAGCACCACGCTTTAGGGGTATGTGGCACTTTTAAAATCAGTTTTGTGCGGTGGCACACTATCTGTATTTTAAATTAAAACTATTTTTAAACAAAATTACTTAACTAATTACCTCACGTACCATTATCTATCATATATCATATCATATCTTTAAATGGGGGCTAGGTCAAGTTTTCGCTCAATTTTATCCATTATAAGCAGAAAAATACACTGTTATTAGTAAAATATGCTTTAGGCCCCAGCACTGAGAAAGAAGTAACGAAGTCTGCGATACCCTGTCAAAATCTACAACATGCTATATTTTAACAGAGGTAATTTAATAACAATTAAGCAGAAATACCCAACGAAAGAAAGCTTAATAAACATTTACGTTCTAATTATAGAAACTTTAGAACTAGAAGCTTATATAAAACTTCTAAAAAGCTATCGATAATCAGAGAGACCCTTATCCACCTTCCAATGAATACACCGTTATAGTCAGACAGTAAACTATCACTCTTCCCTTTATCTTATTTTCTTTTGAAATTAATCATCTACACAGTTATGTGAAGGCGACGCAATTTGAGCTGACTAGCTCATGCCTGGCCTTTCGCTGTTACGATGAGCCATCATTCAAAGCTAACTTCACAATAAGCCTCACGCATAACAACCAACATAGTTTAGCCGTCTCCAATACTGTGATGCGTCAAGTTGAACCGAGCATTGACGCAAATTCTGCACTCGGTCACAAGTAAGCTCTCTGTAGGATCAGTTAAGTAAGTAATACCAGACTTTCTAACAAACCTGCGCACATATGAGTACACTTCTGCGTATCCACGAGTTAGGTGAAGGTCAAATAATAAGTCGCACATTTACACGCTTTCAAAAACTGCTTATCAATTTAGCCCAACCGTCAAGTTATTCATTCACATACATGTTCACATATAGAGACGTACTAATTGCTTACTGTTGTGCGCAGCAACGTTGATGTCACAATGGTGACAAGCACATTCCACATCACGCATTTATCATCTCCAAGTTCGTGTGTGTTTCGGAAAAATATGGCTGCGTTCAACAGCTCATCGTCACTTGATCACACGTTGTTGAAATGAAAAAGTAAAACAAAAAGTTTTATATAATTAAAAACTATGTTATACTATCAGATATTATATCTTGCTCCCATATGCTTCAGAAAATATTTTGTTTAAGGAGTTTTGTAGAAAATAGAATGCTCCACAAAAAACCTCTTAAATGATTTTTTCCTAAACGTAACCGTTTAAAAGATATCAACGGCTGAATTTTAATAATTTTAAAGAAAGAAATGTTTTAATTATGAATTTTATAACTCAACAAAAAAAAAATTATTATGTTAGGTTGCCAAATATTTCCCTTCCGCTTTTTTGCTCTTTTTTCAATATTTTATAAAAAGTGTTACAGTGATCCGATTTAGTTCAAATATGCGCCCTTTCGTTCGAGGATCTGTTTCCATATAGACGGCAACTTTATAATACCCCCTCGTAGAAGGCCCCCTCTTTATTTAAGAAGAACTCGGACATCCACTTTTCACCTCTTTTGAGTTCAACTTTATACCAACAAGAGCGTTCGCCATGGACAGGAACAGGTGGTAATCACTTGGCGCTATGTCCGGGCTATAAGGTGGATGCGATAAAACCTCCCTTCTGAGCTCCCGTAGCTTCTGACGGCTCATCAACGAAGTATGTGGTGTGGCGTTGTCCTGGTGGAACACTACAGCCTTCCTGTTGGCCAACTCTGAACGCTTCTGGTCGATCGCCTGCTTCAAGCGGTCCAGTTGTTCGCAGTAGATGGTAGAATTAAGCGTCTATCCATATGGGAGCAGCTCATAGTGGATGATTCTCTTCCAATCCCTTCAAACATCGGCCTTCGACGCCGACCGTAGAGATGCCACATGCCGATCTAACTCGATGTTTGCCATGATTTGTTCGGTATTCGTCGTCACAGGTCTTCCGACGGCTGGCGCTGGTGTCGCTTTCACCCAAAACATTAATTTATTTTTGACCTACCCTTATATACATATGCACTGTGATCAAATTGAAAGGTGAATTTTATAATATTTTTAAAATCTTTATTTATGCTTGCAAATCCATTTCATCTCTTTCAAAGTAATCCCCTCCAGCTGCAATACACTTATGCCAACAAATTTTCCATTCGTCATAGCACTTGGAAAAATCCTCCGTCGAAATGGGCATCAGAGCCTTCTTCGATTCGGCTTTTCTATCCTCAATTGAGTCAAAACGGTGACCTCGGAGTGGTCTTTTGAGTTTGCTAAACAGCCAGAAGTCACAAGGGGCCAAATCAGGCGAATACGGTGGTTGCGGAATTTTTTGAATTTCTGACAAAGTTATCACGCATTGCATTGGGTAATGCAGTATGAGATGGTGCATTATCGTGGTGCAAAAATCAAGAGTTTTCGGCTCACAATTCTGGCCACTTGAGGCGAATAGCTTCACGTAAAATACGCATAACGCTCAAATAATATTTCTTGCCGACAGTTTGGCACGGCGGAAGGAATTTATAGTGCACCACACCACGATAATTGAAGAAAACTGTCAACATGACCTTGTTTTTTGGGCGACTTTGACGTGGTTTTTCGGTTTCGGCTCGCATTTAGCACGATTTTCGCTCGATTGGTCAGTTGTTTCGGAATCGTAAGCGTAGATCTAAGTCTCACCTCCAGTTATGATACGTTTCATTACGTTTTGATAGTCAGCAAGCATTGTTTCACAGATGTTAACGCGACGGTCGTTTTCGAAAAAGTTGATTGCTTTTGGAACCATTCGAGATTTGGCTCTTCTCTTCTCAAGCCCAATTCGTTTTTCAAAATCGCTTGCACCGATCCAAATGATATACCAAAACTATCAGCAATGTCTCTAATAGTAATAATAATAATGTTAATCGACGATTTTCAAGCACCATTGCTTTGACTTGTTTGACGTGATGTCATCACTCGATGCTTTTGGCCGATTTGATACCGCATTTTTCTCAATACTCTCATGACCGGCTTTGAACTCGTTATACTACTTATCGCGTATCTCAAATACTAATAAATATTTTGACGTGAAATTTAGTAAAGATGTCACTAACTAAGTACAAATTAAAAACTCACCTCTCAATCACAGTAGTATGTTAAGAATGTGAGTGGCATGTACAAGATTTATGAAATGCTGCCGTGTTTACAGTTACCAGATAAAAGTTCTAACCGTTCCTTTACGTAGATTAAACAGTCATTGGAAATGAAAGAATATTAAATGTCTATTGAATCTTCTCATGGCCAGGGCTACACAAAATTGCCTGTATTAACAACGTCAACTTCGCTACATTTAGTGTTGCTCGACGGAAGCTGAAAAATAGTAGAAAATATCATTAAGTCATGCAACGATTCAATAAAGAGCAATAATAAACAAGCAGTTTCCAAGCGGAAACGAAAGATAAACATTAAAATGTTGCTGCAACCACAAATGATAGAAAGAGTGCAAAATGTAATAAAAACAGGCAAGATAATTCTCAGAACAGCTCAATTAAAGTAATTTTTAGCATGTAATTATATAAAACCCACACAAATTGGCAATCAATTTTACCTCATCCGCTGGCAATAACGCCAGCAACTGCGCCATTACTAACCGCAACTTCAACGCCTGACACCGCAGCACTCGTCATTGCCTTGTTGACATCGTTCACGCCCGCAGCCTGCTGGCTTGGCGACTTCACCGCTTGTGGCATTGACACCGTTGCCCTCGGCTAACTTGTTGCATGCTGCACGTTGCACGAACGTCATTTTATAGGCACATGCAGTTTGATATTGCCATTATTGCTGTGTTTGTGGACTATACACGCACATTGTTGCAATTTAATAACGACATTCATTAAACGCATGTTGTACTCGTAGGCAATAAAGCGGAACACCAATGGAGGGAGCGAAAATACGAGAGTAAAAATTAATTGCATTTAGGGACAGTAATTTGGGTTGACGTAAATTTGCGACATTCAAACATTTTCCAGCATACAAACACAGTCCACATACATATATGTATGTACAACTGCCATGTATAAGCTGCGTCTAACTAGAGGTAGCTGGTAGAAGTAGTCTAATTGTATTAAATAACAACTTCTTGGAGGCCATTCAATGTCACAATTTCTTGAAATAATCGATTACCAAAACTTTTCTTGCAATAATTCGGTTGTTGCACTTGCGGTGTCACAGGTAACTCCGTTTTTAAGATCAACTCCTTTCAATTGCGGCCATAAAAATTGGTTATCGCCGATCTATACCGCTCTCCATTGACAGTAACGGTGCCACCAGCTTCATTTCAAAAGAAGTATGGACCGATGACTCCAACAAACCAAAAACCACATCCAACTGATAATGAGAATGGACATTTTGTGAGCATGACAATAGAACGATTAGGCACATCGGTAATAGCAACACAAAATGTAAAGGAAGACGCATACAATTTTTTATTGCAGAACGGGCGGACAGAGAGCCACTCGGAATTCGACGCCTTTCGTCATCCTAAGATACTACATATATCTATTACACTTAGTTCTAGGTGCTACCAATAACCGTTAGCCGTTTACAGCAATACATTGTTTCAAAAAAGTAAAAGAATTTGTAAATAAAACGCAAAATATTAAATTATTAATCATTATTTATTTTGTTGCCTTTAATGTAATCTCTGCGAGATGTAATACACTTACAACAACAATTTTTTCTGTCCTCGAAACCCTTTTCATAAGCATTTTTTGGGATGGTCTTCAGCTCCTTTAGCGAGTTTCGTCTCTTCTATCGATTGAAAACGAGTTCCATTCCCATGATTGTTAATTGTTGACATGTTTGCAATTCAAACTCATAAACCCATGTCTTATCAGAAATTATAATGTTCTCCATAAATGTGTGATCGGAATTCATACTATCAAGCATGTCCAAACTGACCTGTTTACCGTACTCTTTTTGAAGAAAATTCTGTTTTATCGGGACGAGTCGAGCAAAAACGCCTTTCATGAACAAAATATCCACCAAAATCATTCGAACGGACTCTCGAGAGATATTGAGTTTTTTTTAAATATTTTTAACACTTACCTGCAGATTTCAAGCGCCATGTTCTTTACTTTTCAAACATTTTCATGAGTTGAAGGGGTCGAAGGTCGTCCAGAACGAGCGATGTCTTCAATTGAGCTATTAAAAATATTGAGCCAATGAAAACTATTACACGCAAAAGAGGAATGTGGGAGAAAATATCAGTCAATTTTAGAAGTAACTCGGCAAAGCAAACAGAGCTTAAAAGAAATAAAGCTGCATTGGAGAAAAGCAACACTTCTATCGCAAAAATGCAGAGGTGTGAGTTTGCACAAGAACTCGAAAATATCGCTGCATTGAACAAATGGCTCTACCCAACAGCCAAGCCGTCATTGCACCCAGCTTTAAATACAAGGATATGGAAAAAATTTGTCCAGGAGGCAGAGGAAAGAAAAACATATATAATTAAGAAAACACAAACCTTTTTTTATATACCAAAATATATATTAAGGAAAGACTGAAGTTCCCTATCTTCGTAATGAAATATTTTGAATTTTATTGCTTTGAGTATATTAGTTAATTTCAATTACAAAAATGAATGAATAAATTTAAATAAATAAAGTGCAACGTCGGCACCCTTCACGTAATACGCGGTCCGGTGAAGCAATAACGATCGATGGTTATAAGCTGCACTGTATACTGCGATGTCATGCATTCCTTGTAGTCGGCGGAGAGCCAAAGATCACATAGCAAAGGTTTCCAATACAATGTTTAGAAACGGAAACTGCAAAAGAGGAATGTAGACGTAAGTGGACTTATGGCTATGAGTAATTCCTTGGTTGTTATAAATTTCGATTAATGGAAAAGATTATGCACATTGTCGTCCACGTGAAGGCATTGCAGATCGTCACACAGCACGATTAGTATCTTTTGCCAGAATGCGAAAGGTGCCGGTTTTTGTGTGTGGTGACATGCGTGAAATCATTCAATAGACTAAATTTTAGGCTGCTCTTATTGTAGATCGTAATCCTTATCGATATTTCCATTCCCCATCATATAAGCCAATGGAGGGATGTGAAAATTACGCAAGCAGTGTCAGGCGCTTACACCGGTATGCTCTAGGAAGCAATTGAAAATAGATTTGCAAATTTTTTAACGCTCCATCTTCGGTATTTTGAAGGATGGTTATGAGAGTTCAATTAGGCTATGCGTTATCAAATCCGGCATGATGGAATAAATGGGATCAATTTTGTTGCTGCCGTCGCCAATCTCCAGCGTGGACAGTATACTCACTATGTCTGGGCGTCGTCATTTGGTCATTAGCTATATGCATCACCGATTCCTTGGTGCCGGTGTGATCGTTGTATGTCAGTTACTTTTCGTTGTTTATCAAAAGCAGTACTTAAAGTGTTTTTCTTTAATAATAGTACTATCAGTGCTGGTCAACAAGGATATCTACTACACTTTGGCATTATGACTTCGAAATCTGTAATGCAAAAGAAACTTCGGTGAATTTAAATACTCATCTTCTCATAGTTTGCTGTTTGTGTTTACAATTTTGCCTGATTTGTGTGTTAGTTGATGATGTGAGTGCTTTCAAAAATTTTGTTGACAAATCTGGTTCTATGTTGCATAACAATTGAATTTGGCTTGCAGGTACAGCGCAAAAGGCAATCGACAGCAGAGGTGTTATTTTCTGCTGGCGCACGAAACTTATTTGCTTAGATATTCTGTTAAAACTAAATTATGCCACTAAACCTTAGCATATATCATTCACCAGCATTCTGATGTAGAATATGTGTCCAGTTTTAGTGTCGCATGTTTACAAATCCACAAATATTTTCGTTATGAAACAATGAATTCGATTTTTGTGTTTGGTGTGAGTCTTAGATATTATCTTGATTTTAATCCCTAAAAAGTGCGGACTTACAAATATCGACTTTCTGAAAAGTAGTCTTAGTAAACCCCATCCAGGCTTATCTAGATCAGCATTTTAGAGAAAAAATAAGATCGATTCTCGGAATAGAATATACATATTTTTAATTTAGTGTTAAGCTGTTATATCAATATGTCTTTTACAAATTTTCGAACCAACATTCCTACCATTTTCTCAACTAAAATTCTTTCTCATTAAACTCCATCTCCCAGGTGTTTTATTTTACCTCAGATTTCAAATCCTATAGTCATGGTACATACATTCACTGAACACACAGTCAATTTAGAACTCCCTTATGGCGATCAATTTGTTGTGCACGAAAAGCTGCTGCCACAAGTCGACATTCACCTACGGCCAAATTCAATTGCAGCAACTTCTACCATTCTTACTTTACTACAAGAGTGTGAGTTGCAGCCAAAGTCATAATACATATACACATGCATTTAGTGACAGATATTTTGATATTTGGTCCAGTTATAAACAAATTGCAAGTTTTCATTGTGGCATGTAATAGTTTTCCGAGACATGGTGCAAAGTGCTAAGTATTCGGACTGTGTTTGAGTTTACGCTTTGTTAACTTTATTTTAATTTATTTGATTGCAAGCTAAACTTATTCTGAAATTCAAAGGGTTTTCCTATGGGAATAATATTTTTGTCGATTTTGTGGCGAGATATCATTGGACTATGCACAAAAGTATGTAAAGTCCTATTAAACATTTCAAAGTTTCTAGACAAGATAGCTAAGATCTAGAAGGGATCCGGGGTTAGAAGGAGAAAATTTTTTTGCCAATCTCACAGCCTACCTCAACCTTGGAAAGAGTGTTGTAGAAATATCTACAAGTTCTACGAAGATACTTGAGCATTAAAAATTGCTCACGGCTCACCAACGTAATCTTAAAAAAGGAGAAAAAAGTTTTTATAGAACCGTGCTTTGTGATTCGAGTAATATTAAAATATGGAATTTTCTAGATATTCAGTGTTCTTATTTTCAAATAATGGTACATTTCTTTAAATGCGTGACTCTTTGTTGCTGTAGAATGAAAGAAGTGGTCCTCATTAACAGAATGCAAATACACAAGTGTGGATTACAATTTGTCTCTACCTTCTTCCATCACAGTGCTTAATATTGACAAAAGTAAAAACAAATACTTGCGACTTCATCACAGCGAGTTTTCTGTCAAACGCCTTCATTTCGCAACTTCACTGCTAACTTTTCCTCTTTTAAAAATTTTTAAATTTTTTAAAGCAATAACAGGATGTGTGTAATGAAAATCATAAAAGAGAATATGCGAAAAACTCATTTAAGTGTTTTGTTTAACGGATTTTAGACAAGTCTTCATAGAACTGCCTCTACTACTTTTAATCTAGTATCTATTTCGTTTGTTTTGATTATCAATAGCTCCCAAAACAATTGATTTATGGCAACAAAAATATTTATGTGTCATGTATTATTCGATGGGTTTTTCATGAGTTAAGCAGATGCTTTGATATGTTCGATTCGCTTCTCTCTAAAGCTTGGCGCAGAGACAATGTTTTCATATCAATTTGAAATAAAGTAAAATATATATTCACATATTCCAGTCAACAAGACTGAACTGCCTAAAAATTTCGAGATACCAACCCCGACACGTATATATTTCTTTACAAAAAATACTTTTTCAAAAAACTATGTGTAAAATAACTGTCTGCTCAATGCATTACCGATAAAAGTTGCAAGCTGATTTGTAGCTTATCGCGACAAGTGTGATAAATGAAGTTATACCTTGATTCTGCCACCTCTCATCCATGGTGTTAGTGAAATTACTTTGCACGTCAAATCCCAACACGAAGGTAATAAGATTGACGTAACGTAAGTATGTGTTGTTGTGCAAAAGCACTCGAAACATTGCATTTCATTATTGGCTAAGTTGAGGGATGACGTTGCCGTTTGATGGCCGCCGGATGATGGGCAAATCTGTTGCATCACTTGCGCCTTACTCTAGTAAGCATCTAATGCAATTTGAAAGGAAATTGCAATGCTTAGTGATGCAAGGCCAATACATTTTTGTGGAAGTGAGCAATAATTCTTTTACCATACATCCGCAAATACAAAACCAAGTTTGAGCGTAAATACATTCCTTGAAATTCAATTTTGTTTGAAAAAATCTAATTTAGTTTTCTCTGAAAAATACTGCATTACTATTATATTTGTGGTTACCAAACTAACTGTTGGTCTCTATTAACCTTCACCTTGCTTTCAAGCAAGCTCATAGTGAAATGCAGTTTAAATGAGGAAAAATCAATTGTATTTTAAACACTTCACTTCCGTGTTGATGAGAGTGGAATAATCGATTTGTTGAATATTTATGTGACAATAATAATTCGAGAATTCAATGTGTATGTATAGTTATCTGCTTTTACTATTGTTTTTGTGACGTATAATTGATATTTCAATCTTCAATTTATGTCAGAAGATCCATGGTCGTCTTGGATTAGTCACCTCTTTCGGAGAAGAACAGAAACCGATTTTAAATATTGTTTAATGAGATTTTTATCGTGAGAGACATGTAACAGCAAAAATAAATGTTTTATAATAATTGGTGTTAATACAATTCCGGCAATGTTCTCTAAAAAATAAAGATTATGGGACCAAAGTTAATTTCAAGAGTGAGATGTTTCCATACAGAGATATCGGGATACCATGAAGTGCTATTATTTCAAGACAGTGTAGAAAAATCATGCTTTTGGCGCTAATTCGTTCCGAATTTTGAAGATTATAGATACAAAACTAATTTGGCAATACTTAAGAAGGTGCATTCAAGCAACATTTTCGTTCTTATTTTTAAAAATAGCCTAAATATACAAAAAAATGTACGATAACTGTAAGTTAATGTCAGGGAATCGAGAATAATAGTTTAGCAGTTATCTGCAAAACGATATATGTGTTTCTGTGTTGACCTCAAACCCCTCTGAAGCTGGAATTACCTGAAATACTCCATAAGGTTGAAAAAATTACGTAAAAAACTCAAATGTTCGTCTTTTGAAGCAAGCCAATCAGACACCTAATATTCGATGAAAACAAATGATAATAGGGAGAGGCCAAGTCTGGTGAATATGGTGTATGGGGTAGCAACTCCCAGCTAAGACTTTGATTGCATCCTCAACCGATTCTACTTTATGTGCAGATGCATTGTTGTGTAACAAAATTACTTTCCTTTTTTCCACGTTTTGCGATCATTGCATTGTTTAAATTGATCATTTGTTTTCTGCAGCCATAACAGTTTTAGGTTAGTTTTATCAAGATATATCAATATTTACTCAACTTACTTAAACTCTAGACGCTTTGTGTAATCCTAAAAAGTAAAACTTGTATCTCCTCTATGTGGAATGAAATGCCTTCCCTTCGAAAATTCGAAGTGAAATGTAATTAAACCGTTCTTTTGTTTGTTGGTTTATTTGTCAGTTACCAAGACCCATATTTAGTTATAAAGTATAACAGCCAATTACTAATATTTGCAGCGTCCTGCAGTGCGTCTACAAACAAATAGAAAAAACGCTTTAAAACCAAACAGCCTTTTCATGATTGAACCGTAAATCATGAAAGAATATTTGAAATAATGCAAAAAAGGCCAAACTTTTGACAATTCACAAATAAAATAAAATCCTATTTTCACACCTTTTCACTGTAGTCACGAGGAAAAAAGGCGAAAAAAATACTTTCATTAAACAATATTGACATTTCTACAATTTATATGCAAAATAAAACAAAATAGATTCACGAGTCAACTCATCTACATGACAAGGTTAAAGGTGGCTGAGTATCGGCATATTTACAATTGTATATCATTGCATGGTAATGCAAAGGAGTAAGGAATAAGTTACAGAAAAATTTTTTGTCTGAAGGGTCATGTATTCATATGCCTAAGCACTGACTTGAATATTAAAGAGCAAAACTTCAAACATATTAAAAAATTAATCAAGATATGTCAGGAGTGCAATGTGTGAAAAAAACTAATTTACATTTTGATAAAATCATTGTCAACACCAGGATTTCGATGATAGCAATCAAGTTTGCGTAGTGTCATTGTGGATGATTTTTGTTAAATTGTGAAAGCCGAAGCTGTTTGTTGTACGTATTTATTATTGTTGTTGTCAATCGCTTGCTGCTTCAATAGACACAATCCTCATCCTTAGGAAGCGGAATGAAATCTCCGCTTTGTGTGACACAGAATACTTTTGGTTGCTTGCAAATAAAAAATTTCCATGAAAAGGAGTTATTTGTGCTTCGTTATAATTGTTGTTTGGGTTTATACCTTTCCACTTGAGCCCTTTGCTGCTAACCAAATTATTGATCCTTTTTGACATTACATTAGTATTTGACATACGCATTGTTTTGTGAGGCTTTAAAAGAGAAATCTTCGATTTTTACTATGTCTGAATTTATTAAGCAAAGTGCGATAATGCACCATCTCATACTGCATTGGTTATTTATGATCATTTCGTCACATTTTCGACTAATAATGTCCACCACCGCATTCGCCTGATTTACCTTCGTGTAACTTCTTGCTATTCAGCAAATTCACATAACCACTACGAGGACACCGTTTTGACTCAATTGAGGATATAAAAACTGAATCGGAGAAGGCTCTGATGGCCATCACGACAGAGGATTTTTCCAAGTGCTATGATGACTGAAAAATTTGTTGGCATAAGTGTATTGCAGCGGGAGGAATTACTTTGAAGGAAATGAAATGGACAAAATTTACCTTTCAATTTGATCACAGCAGTATAACTTTTTCATAACATAAATTTTGAGCTCCTCTACCAAATCTCTACCGGCGTATCAGTGATATTTGAAATTTTCTTTATATTATCTTCCATTTGTGGCTATTAAAACCCCAAAACCTATTACTTTTACGTCGTCCTTTCAACAGCTGATTCGCCGATGGAATGAAAACATCATTCACGATGACAGAACGACTAACACGAGACATGTTTTTTATAATACCATCTCACTCAAGTAATGGTTTACGTCACTAAAATTTGCGGTTTCTACCAGGTATATACTTCAAAAGATTTGAACAACTTTAAGAATGATTTTTGAGTGATAATTCCACTGAAAATACAACATTTTAAGAAAAAACTTTCTTCATTGTGGAAATCACTGTACAAATTGCTTTAGAACTAGTCGTTATTTGCAACTTTCAATGACCTATATAGGCACGTGACTTATATTTTATGTAAACAAAAGCAAAATTATGCCACAGTATTCAAAAAATCTAATCGCTATAAAAAACCAGCCGCTGGCTTGAGTCAACAAAGACTGATAAATTTGGGTGGCAGGGAAAAGGTTCCCATTTTAAATTAAACTCAATGAAAGCAATTGAGCAACATCTGTATTTCAAGCAGCAAGTGATTAGCCCTTTAATTTCGTATGCTGTGAGTTTAGTTGAAGGATCACTAAAAGGTTATGAGGGTCATTAAAAATAAAGCGAAGTTAAAAATAAAGCAACATTTTTATTCAACAAAAAGTATAATTACTAAATAAAAATAGAGCAAACTTCAAAAGAAAATTAAGTTAAATTTATCCACCTGTGTATAGTGTTTTAACAGAGTGAAGTGAAGTTCAAAATGCTATACTTGTTTCGCATAATAAAATCTTTAAAAGGTTGAATTATTTTTGACACCTGCCTCTACAAAAAGGAAACTTCAACTTTATTAAAGAAAAAAAGTTGTCGAAAAGGCCACAATTACATACCCCAGCAGTCGCTAAAAATCCCTTTTCACTCCTGCGCAGCTCTAAACAAAATTACCAAAAGCGCTTTACGCTTGTGGCATCGAAATTATAAATTGACTCGTATCTTCTATAGTGTTGTTTGTATTGCCTTACACCTGCTATATCCGCCAAGAAGGTCATTTCTTTGTTTTTAGCTCAAAATACACAAATTGACAAAATATAGTAAAATGTGACAGCTTAGTATGACAGATTGGCAGAAGACAGGAAGAGCTGTAATTGTGTCATTTTAATGAAGTTGAAAGAGGTGAGAATGGATATGTATGTGTGGTATACATATATTTATACACTCTCTCTATATATATATGTATGTATACATATATATACTATATATATGTATGTATATATGTATGTATACATATATATACCAGGTAGCAGTTAACATTATATAAAATTTTGTAAGTTGATTGCGGAGGTAGAAATGCGTGTGTCAAATTGAGACGAGAGATTTCTCACAAAAGGTTAGTGGTGTCTTGCATAATTGACGCAAGTGTTTGCTTGCGGATATTTTGGGCGTGTTTAATTTGAGCAAAGTTAACTGAAGGTTTACCCAAAGTAGTATAGGTAATTATATCTTAACTTTATTGAATAAATTTGGAAAAAACTAACATTGTTAACTCAGGCTATTGTTAGTTTGGTGCTCACCTTTAGTAAGAGATAACCTTATTCAATCATTGAGCACTTCATAAGGGCAACGAAGTTGAGCGTTTTGTTGAAAATTATCGGGTTTCTAATTAAGGGCTTGCGGTAATGAATTGAAAAGTTTCTATTATTTCATTAACAGTTAACTGATTACTTAACATTAAGGAGGCAATGTTGCCGGCAATGTTAATAATCACGCTGGCAGAATTCTTAATTAAAATTTGAAAGACTAAATTCTGGTGCTTTAGTGTCGCCTTACACTTTTGCTAATATAATTTAATCTAATTACCAATGAATAAGTTATTTCAATGTTTTTAGTTTTGTGTGCAGGCAAATATACTATGTGAAAGTAAACTCACATTAAGAACATGAAATTAAATATTCTGGATTCGATTGGAACTTTTAGTTACGATTGCGAATGTGTAATTCATAGTGAAGGTTCCTAACATCTTGGCTGCGATTAGTGTTCGAGCGGAAATGGTGATATGATAACAAGCCCCAAACGGACCTGTTATATCATCCAGTACTTTTAATGGGATCCGCTTACAATAACTCTTAAGAACTTCTTTGCCAAATATAATATATAACAGCATTTATGCTAAACTTTTGAAAATGACTAGATATACTTGGTCTATATTGACTATAACACATTTACTAGATATTTTGATTTTCGTCTCTTTGCTTGACTTTATTATTTGGATGGCATTTGAAAAGAAGAATACCTATTAAAATTGTGTGAGAATATTGAAATAATAAAATTTGGCTGTTAACATGGATGGGAATTGGCGCATAATTTCTCTAGTTCACATGTAACGATTATAATGATTTCTATTTGATTTTTTTATTTTTTTATTTTGTGAGCACATCGGTTTGTCTTCTTAGACCACGTTTTGCTTTTGAGATAATAAGTAGTCCTGTAAATAAAAATATCAAGAAGAAGTCTGCAAAGCATACAGTGACGAAAGCAATACTGTATAACATCGTTAAAAGGCGCTTTTATTTCCAACTAGAGTATATTTCACGAGATAGAGTTAAACTCAATTTTTTTGTTTGAAATGTTGTATGTGGACATCATATTTTACACTCTACTGTAAAAGTGCTAACATAAACAACAGCCAAATTATGAACAGCAGAAATTTAAAGAATAAGCTGAAATATTACAGTCGCACGCGTGTCATGTGATCTTTTGTTACCGTTATTTTTGAATTGCGATAAGCAGCGCAGAGAATTTTTTTAGTTGTTAAGTGATAGTGGGTTGTCAGTAGCAAAACTGTGACCATGCAGCCAGAAATACGCAGAAAAATTTTAAAATTAATTAAGGAGGAGCAATCTGTGCGTAAAATAGCAACAGAATGTAAAGTTAGTCATATGACAGTGCACAGGTTAAAACAAAAATATTTTAAAACCTCGTCCAAGAAAAAAGGTGGTCGGCCCAGAAAAATTAACGACCGACAATGCCGCCATCTCGCCCAATTGGTCACTTCGAACAATGCGGTAACGCCCGCGGCAGCTCTTAAAGTGCTAAATATCGAAGCAAGTGAGTGGACAGCGCGCCGTTCCTTAAAAAAAGTGGACTCAAAGCATCTGAAAAGAAAAAACCGATGTTGACAAAAGACATATGCAGCTGCGGCTTTTGCGATTTTTGTTGCGACATTGGACGGCTGAAGATTGGGATGCCGTGGTTTAAATCAAAAAATGTTTAAATTATAAAAATATTCACTTTATTTTTTGTTTGCAAAGGTATGTAGTCACCGATGGAAATAAAATAAATCCGTTATCAGTCGATGGACGTTCCTGGTACTATATAAGACCGTTGAACCCGGCCATGTTTTAAAAACTGTAAAACATGGTGGCGGGTCAATCATGGTTTGGGGGTGTATCACCAAAAACGGTATAGGTCGTCTGGCACGCATTAATGGAATCATGCGTAAGGAGCAGTATCTGACCATTTTACAACAAAATTTGCCGATAGTCATCGATAATTTGGGTCTTGCTGCTGAAAAAGTTATATTTCAGCAAGACAATGACCCGAAGCACACGGCTCGCCTTGTACAAGATTGGATAAAACGTGAAAAATTTTCGACCCTTACATGGCCCCCTCAATCACCGGATATGAATCCAATCGAAAATTTGTGGAGTCATGTCAAGGCGCAGCTGGCGAAAGTACCCTAATCTCTCCTAAGGGTAAATGAGTTGCGGGAGCGGACTCAAGAAGTTTGGGATGCAATACGATTTTTGTACCGAAATATACAAAAAGTATGCCCAACCGGTTGAACGCTTTAAAAAGCTGGGGTTTTTGGACCAAATATTAACTTTTGATTATTATGTTTTAACATTACATCGAGTGCAAAAGAGAGCACAGCAACATTGAGCTTTTTTACCTTATTACTTTTAAACATATTGAATTGTTATTAAATTACCATGATTAGTTACTTTAATAAAGCTAAGGCTACAATTAATTGAAAACAAAATTAAATCATTAAAAATCCTTCTTTATTTTTGTTTCTCGACGTCATTTTAGAATGGATCACTTACTAGTCTACAACTTGTAGCTCATTAAAAGTAAATTATTTCATTACAATCTCTATTTTTTCTTGCTCTGACAAAAAAGTTTCTGCTGCTAATATGACTTTAATACAGAAAGTTTTGCATAAAGCTTGGCGTCTCATGTTAATTACGGTTTTTTTTTATTTTAACTTGTACTTTGATTTTTCGAAAGAGTTGTCAGGTTTTTGACATCGCTTTTGTTCCTTCCGATAATAGCTTTTTAATCTATGGAAAATTATTTGGTTGCTTCGAAATTAGTTTCTGCTGTAAAGTTAACTATTAAATGTTACTAAACAAAAGTTGAGCTTGATTAATTCTGCGGATATTGGATGGAGCATGCAAAAACTTGATGTCTGCTGTGTATCGAAAAAAAAAAATATTTATTTACGGTGACTGCAGGTAGAAGATGTTAGAAAATAAATATTAACCTGAAATTGAATTTAACATTTTTTTCTAAAAGTGAATAATAGAAAAAAAAAGAAACTATTTTACATTGAAGTGGTTTTATATACATATGTATAGCATATATAGTTTTGATATATCAATATTGGGTAGTCGAAAAAGTCCTTTCTTATTTTGTCAATAGATGTCGTGGCAGTCGTAAATCTCCAGTGCTACCAATCACATTGTGATATACCATATAGTGTTGGAAAGGAGAGATTCAAAGCTTTATTTAATCAAAAAATTAAAGAAAGTTGTCAAAAAGTTACAGTTGTTCAAAAATGAGTGAAAATAATAAAGAAATTCGCTATATTTCGAAATTTTTGTATAAAAAGGGAAGAATGTCACTCAAGCCACCAATGAAATTTGTGAAGTTAACGGAGACGATGCCTATCAGTTCGTGTAGCACAACAATGGTTCCCTCTCTTCCGTTCTGGAAACTTCGATGTAAAAGATGCACCTCGTCCTGGGCGACCTATTGTTGAAAAAGTCGATGAAATTATGGAAAATAATAACCAGGACCGTCACATGAGCAGCCATGACATCGCTAAGGAACTTAAAATGCATCATTAAACGGTTTTGAGCCATTTAAAAAAAGGTGGCTACAAAACGAAGCGTGATGTTTGAATGCCACATGAATTGTCTGT